>NW_028171570.1:0-15000 GCF_963971535.1 Notolepis coatsorum
TCTCTCTCTCTCTCTCTTTCTCTCTCTCTCTCTCTCTCTCTCTGACACAAACACAGTTGATCTAGGAGCCGGGGAGTGTCATCCATTCTTAGATGCCTTATCTCCAGGGTGAGTCTGGAGAGACGTGGCCTGTCACTCACACAGCTTGAACGGCTGCATACATCACAGGAGGACGGCTGGTCTGCATGCTGTGTGTGCAGGCACGTGCTCACATAGAGCCCACGGGGTGCTCCAGCACCTGCCCTTTTGTCCCTCATGAAAAAGTGCCCTTTTTATGCCAATTATTATCATTATTATTTTTTAATATAATTATTTTTTGTTAAAGGGTTACTATTTTACTATTTCTTTCACTATTTGGGCACTTTTACACAATTCCTGTGAGTCTATGGAACACCTCTGTAATATATATATATTTTTTATTCATTGTTTTGTATTTCTAATCAAGTCCTCAAAAACAGCATTTTTCTACCTCAAGATCTCAAGCCGTTTTGAGCCTGGGCTCCTAAACCACTGCGCAGCGGCGTCGTCGCCTGAACATTAACATGCAGCAGTGTCTCTCTGACATCACATATCGCGCACATTTTCAAATGACTCAGTTCAGTGAGGGTGAATATGTGAGAGGAGAATTGGAAGAATGCGCCAATATGAGAATTTTAGACATATATCATATTAATATAAGTTCACATAGCTAGGAAACAATGCTAAACACTCAAAAAGGCCATTTATAAGATAGTTCCCCTTTAAGTTATTACTTTGTTCACCAAGGCTTGCCGCGGTAGTCAGTCAGTGATAACGTGTCATTCTGTGTTCAGGAAACCACTTGAGTAAAGTATAGTTTCACTTTCACTTCTAGTCGTAGATTTTACTTCATGTGAGGCAGAGAAACAGGCTCTGTCTAGAGAAGAGAGGCCATGTTACAGAACAATGGCAGAGGATTTATCAATATTTTGGATTTAAACACCGCAGCTCGACTGGAGAGGAGCTTAGTCCAGATCAGCAAAAGTATGTTTGCATTGTTTTGTTTTACTTCTTGGTGGGGGGAAAGTTGCGCGGAAGAACGTTTGTGTTTGTGTTTGCGCGTGTGTGTGGTGTGTGTGTGTGTCTTTCCATTGGTTATCATTATTAGGCGAACAAGAAAACGATGAAAATGTTCAGCGTATTTTACTCTGCTGTGTTACAAACATATCATAACATCATGGTTTTGTAAGGGGGATGGGAGGAGGGGAGAAACGGTCCAGTGCAGACTAGAGTGCGCGGTTGCTAATTAATCGTCATCATGCCTTTACAAACTTCAACGTTTTATTCATCATCTAAATGTGGCAATACAAGCCTGATATGGGGGACCCTGATGTAAACAAGACGAAAGTCTTTCTCTGGTCTGTATCCCGTTAACAATTGTGTGTATATATATTGTGTTTCAAATTGTGAATTAGACTGTACTTTATTTGACTGGTTGTGTGTTGTTGGTGGGTTGGTGGCGTTGTGCGGAGTCAGTGTTCGCTTGGTCAGCTGTCCGCTGCCAGTGACATGGATTTTGCCAAGCTGACCAGGAAACATGGCTTTAAAGTCTCGCCGTCGTTTCCATGCTCAGTTGAAGACTGTAGTCTGGCTGTTGCAAAGGAGGTAGGAGCTCCAAGTGTTAAGTCTGCGGCGAGGATGAACGGCAGCGTCGTTATCTTTGTAGACGGTGTGGTGAAAGCAAATAAAATCATTATCAATGGTCTAGTGATAAACGACACGTTCGTGTCGGTAATGCCGCTCACAACACCTGCGAAAAAGGTGACTTTGGCGAATGTTCCCCCGTTGATAGGTGATGAGCTTATCTTGAGAGAACTCCCCAGATATGGAAACATTTTATCTCCAATAAAAAAGATGTCATCAGGTTGCAAAGCGCCTGAATTGCAACATGTGGTTTCTCATAGAAGGCAGATGTTCATAATAATGAACAAACGCGAGGAGGAGCTAGATTTGAATTTTAAAGTGGTAGTAGACGGGTTTGATTATGTCATATTTGCAACAACGCAGAATATGAAATGTTTTGGTTGTGGTAAAAAGGGGCATCTGAGAAAGGCTTGCCCAGGAGTGGGGCCTAGTACTGGGAAAAATGCTGACATCTGGGCCTACCGCCTTCCCACTCTTCATCCTCTTCAAAGCTGCCCTCACTTCCTCCTTACTGATCTGTTGCACTTCCTGGTTCACTGCCTCCACACTGTCCATCCTCCTCTCTCTCTCATTTTCCTCATTCATCAGCTCTTCAAAGTACTCCTTCCACCTTCTCACCACACTGTCCTCGCTGGTTCCTCGCTGGTCAGCACCTTGCCCTCCTTATCCTTTATCACTCTGACCTGCTGTATATCCTTCCCTGCCTGGTTCCTCTGCCTAGCCAGCCTATATAGGTCCTTTTCTCCTTCCTTGGTGTCCAACCTCTCATACAGCTCGCTGAATGCTCTTTCCTTCGCCTTTGCCACCTCTCTCTTCGCCTCCCGCCGTCTCTCCATGTATGCCTGTCTACTCTCTTCATCCCTCAGTCTGTCCCACTGCTTCTTCGCCAACCTCTTCCTCTGTATACTTTCCTGCACTTCCTCAGTCCACCACCAGGTCTCCTTATCTTCCTTCCTTCGTCCTGAAGACACGCCAAATAACATTTTAGCGGTCTCCCTCACCACATCTGCTGTGGCTGCCCAACCAACCGGCAGCTCCTCCCTACCACCCAGCGCCTGTCTTATCTTCTCCCTGAACTCCACACAACGTGCCTCTCTCTTTAACTGCCACCATTTAATCTTTGGCTCTACCTTCTCTCCCTTGGCTTTCTTCCTCTTGGCCTCCACAGTCATCCTACAGGCCACCATGCGGTGCTGCCTAGCTACAGATTACCCCTTCTGCATAGAACATAGTCCACCTGTGTGCACCTTCCCCCGCTTTTATATGTAATCCTGTGCTCCTCTCTCTTCCTGAAGTAAGTGTTAACTACCGCCATACCCATCCTTTTTGCAAAGTCTACCACCATCTGACCTTCCGCATTTCTCTCTTTGGCGCCGTACCTGCCCATCACCTCCTCATCCCCTTTGTGTCCCTCCCCTACGTGCCCGTTGAAGTCCGCTCCAATCACCACTCTCTCCCCCCTGTGTTTGTCAAATACAAACTGTGTGTGTTTGAGTCCACACGGAATCGAGGACATTTTGAAGTCCTCAAATCCAAAAAAAGTATGCTTAAAGATCGGCTAGGCATAAAAGCACAGGGAGCATTGGTTCGGTCAAGGTTCCAAAGTGGTAATTTGATGGATGCGCCTTCCAGTTATTTTTTGGTATGGAAAAGAAAAATGGACATAGCCGATTTCTACACACTCTGCGTACGGCTGAAGGACGAGAGGTAATAGAGGATGGAGAGATTCGGCAGGAAGCAATGAGGTTTTATTCACAGTTGTATAAAAGTGAATATAAAGAGAATGAACCGCTGTTTGATTATTTTTGCGAGGGTCTTCCGAAGATCTCTGATGAAGAGAATACCGGTCTCGCGGAACCTCTGGGTCTAAATTAACTGTACACTGCACTGCAGGGAATGGAGGGGGGGAAAGCCCCTGGCATTGACGGACTGACCATTGAGTTTTATAAAGCTTTCTGGGAGGAGTTGGGTGAAGATCTGCTGGAGGTGCTCAATGAGAGTTTTGAGGACATGCCCTTGCCTTTGAGCTGCAGGAGAGCTGTGATAACGTACATAAAGATCAAACATACTGTGTGCCTGGCAGGTCTATTATAGACAATGTGTCTCTAATTAGGGATGTTTTGGATGTCTCTAGTTCATTAGGCTTAGATGTTGGTCTTATTTCACTGGACCAAGAAAAAGCATTTGACAGGGTTGAGCACCTCTATCTTTAGAAGATTTTGGAGTGGTTTGGCCCAGCCCGGGTCTTATAGCGATGATCAAAGTTTTGTACCAAGACATTAAGGCTACGTTTAGACGGAGAGAGTCTGAACAGAAACCGCAAAAGTCGTCTTACGGTTTCACTTTTAATTTTGCGTTTAGACGAGCGTTTTGGGGTGGAATTCTCCGTGCAGACGAGGCTGTAACAACTCGAGACAACGGAGCCCCGCTGTCACACGATTGGCGCATATGTCACATGACGTGCTGTGAAGACCCGCCCTACTCTGCCTCTGATTCGCAGACTGTGGGTGGGGAATGTGATTGGACCAAAGCAGAGTCACTCACAGACAGTGGGTCCAGTCACGCCGCGGGACAGATTCTTGTGTATTTAAAAGTACTGCCAATGTAGCCTTCAGGTGATCGCCATGGATAGAATCAGACATGCTTTGTTTACGCTTCTAGGCGCCTGTGATGTAAGCAGTACACGCGACGAGAGCCTCGTTTTATGCGGTTTGACAGTTTAGATGAGAGCGGAAAGGTTTATCGTTTCTAGGAATTCCACCCTGGAAGGTAGTCTCACTTTTTTGCGGTTTCACCCCGTAAAAACTCAGTTTCCGTATAAACGAAAGGCACATCCGAAAAAATATTTTTGCGGATTCACCTGCTAGCGTTTCCGTCTAAACGGGGCCTAAGAGTGTATTGAAGATCAATGGGGGTTTGAGTGCTCCGTTCAGTGTAGAACGTGGGGTCCGGCACGGGTGTTCATTGTCAGGAATGTTGTACGCTATTTCCATTGAACCACTACTGCATAAGATACGGGCTGAAATCTGCGGTCTGTTTTTACCAGGTTAAAAAAATTCACAGATATTATCTGCATAATGCTGATGACGTTTTAATCCTGGTCACAAACCAAACAGATGTTCATGTTCTAGGGCATAGGTGTCAAACTCATGGCCCGCGGGCCAAATGTGGCCCGCCAAGTCATTTGATGTGGCCCCCAAGAGCTCTGGTAAAAAAAAAATGTAAACATTAATCTTGGGTTAAAAAAAAGTGGGTTAATGCGTTAATAAAGCTTTAACTTTGACAGCCTTAGTTATTACACATTCTTACACATACATGTATGTTGAACATCTGAGGTATTGATGAAGTAACAAAGGAAAAAAGCCAAAAACACTTACTCCTCAGACATTCTTTGACAATTTTACAGCCCAAAATACAAAAAAGATTCAGGCGGAATAGGTAACAAAGGGTTGAAGAAATATTGTCTGAACTGTCAGATGCAAACTGGCTGTGTGACATAACCGAGCATCTCGCTCAATTGAATAAGAAGCTGTAGGGACGCAAACAAGTCCCACCCAAAACTTGACCAATATAGTTGTGAACTGAGACAACCCTTATTTTGTTATTTTTGAGTACAGTTACAGTTGTGTGTTCATGCAGACACATAATAGCAATTTCATTACGAATTGAAAATGGGGGACCCTGATGTAAACAAGTCGAAAGTCTTTCTCTGGTCTGCATCCCCTTAACAATTGTGTGTATTGAGCTGTACTGTACTGTACCCATTCTGCAATCTGTTAATTAAAGTTAATTAAACTATCTTCCATAGTTGGATGTATGGCCTCTGCAAGGTTGTGTGCAGCCATTTGTTTTTGTAACATCTGCTACATCTGTCCCACGTGTTCTTTGCAGCTCACAGTTGTTAGTTCTGCCCCTCTTGACTGTGACAAAAAGGTTTTGAACAAACTTAATGTCATAGCTTGTATTTGATGATATTCTTCTTTGTTATTTACTTGAATGGTTTGATCATTGATTGATGGAGTAATATTGGGTTCTGATAAACTAAAATTATTTGTTAAAATAACATAAGCTAACATATATTTTTACATCTATGCAAATGCATATGCAATATGTATAACTTGAATAAGTAATAAATACAGAAACAACATGTTTAACAATATGTAAATGAGTAGCTACATTTATTTTACATTACATTAACATTTATACAGTCTTTGGCCCTTTGAGGGCAACCATAATGCTGATGTGGCCCTCTGTGAAAATTAGTTTGACACCCCTGTTCTAGGGGAATGTGTTAGTGATTTTAGTTTTTCAACAATGGCAAGGGTAAATTGGAAAAAAAGCAAAACATTAGCAGTGGGAGGTGGTCTGGTGGTTTACCAATCTTATCAGGGGGCTTAACATGGAAAAAAGGAGGTATCAAGTATCTGGGCATTTTTTTAGGTGATGAGACAACAGTAAAAAATAATTGGGAAGGGCTGATGGAAAAAATTAAAGGAAGATTAGATAAATGGAAGTGGTTGTTACCAAAGATGTCCTTTAGAGGAAGAGTTTTGATAATAAACAACCTGGTAGCTTCTGCATTATGGCATTGTTTAGCTTGTATGGAGCCACCTAGTGGATTGATAAAAAGCTTGCAAGCCATCTTAGTGGATTTTTTTTGGGACAGGTTACACTGGGTACCTCAAGCTGTTATTTTTTTGCCTACGGATGAGGGGGGCAAGGGTTAATACACAGAGAGTAGAATGGCAACCTTACGTCTTCAGTTTGTACAAAAGTACCTCACATATGCAGGCAACATTCTTGTGTGGAGAAATGTTGCAAGTGTCATTTTATGGAGGGTAAATGGGTTCGGTTTTGATGCTGGTTTGTTGTTAATGGATGGTCATTTGTTAAATGTGTCAGAATTGTCTCCATTCTACAAAGGGGTTTATAAAGCATGGAATTTATTTAAAAGATAAATGTCTGAGCCTGCTCTTTCAATGTATTGGTTGTTGGAGGAACCTCTTGTCGGTGGGGCAAGAATGGACATTACGGACAGTTCAATACCAGGCCTCAGACACATACTGAGCAAAAACGGAATACTCACGCTGGGGAAAATTGTGGATGTAGCTGGGCCAAGGTTAGAGGATGGACATGCTGTGGCTAAACTGCTGGGTCTGAATTCAGTTCTACAAATGGATTATATTTTAAAACGGTGGGCTGAAAGACTGTCTTTGGAATATTTTCAACTTTTGAGGATGTACTGTGTGGGGGAGGAGACCCCAGATGAAGAGGACCCTTTTCCAGAGGTGGAACTTTATACAGATGTTAATGGCTGTTCTGGGCGCCTTTTGGACGAAACATGTTCGAAAGGACTGGATTTATATACTGTCGTGGCACATTTTTTTTTTTACAAATGTTCTGTCAAAGCTCTCAACACGGGCAAGCTAAATGGAAAAGAGGACTCTGTGTGAAGAAAAAAATTTGATGTGAACTGTGTTTTAAGTCCAGGATGGAGAGCCTTGTATAAACTCCCATAAAAAAAAAGAACTGGGGATTTACAGTGGAGGATTCTCCATGGAGCTGTTGCTGTAAACGCTTTGATTTCTGTTGTGAATCCTAATGTATCAAATAGGTGTCCTTTCTGTGGAAGCGTGGACAATATTTTCCATTGTTTTTTAGAGTGTGGTAGGCTTGAGCTCTTATTTGATACATTAATAATCTTGTTTTTGTCTCTTTTTTTGTATTTTATTTTTTTATAATTTTTTTAAACAAACACATAAACAAACATGACAACACACGATAAGATATACAAGCATTAGTTGACAGTGCACATCCAATGAAATCACATTTTAGTTAATTGTCTTATATAGGATATACCCTTAATACCTGTTATCTAAAAACCTACACACATATGCTCTAGCTCGTACCCCCCCCCCCCCTCCCGGACCCCCCATTGGATAATCCATCCATTTTACCTCGCTTCTAACCAGACATTACCATTATATGCTAGCTTTTATTTTCTCCACCACTTCTAACCACAATGTCATTTTGGATTAATTGAGACCCAAAATTCTTGCTGTAGATATTTCTTGATAGATCACATCGAGATATGTAATAATCCAGACCTTTCGGCAAATTTTTTCCGGTTGGAACCATCAGCTTTTTAGCCACTGTGATACCCGATAAAACCAATCTCTTTAGCTGTGGATGTACTGCACACTCAAAAACATCATTCAGCAGTAATACAGAGGGGTGTACAGGTATATTCCAAGTTAAGAGATTTGATAATTGCTGGGTCACCTCTTTCCAGAATATCTTAACTGGTGGGCAGTCCCAGTACATGTGCATAAATGTCCCCTCGTTCCCATTTGTACATAAGGAGCATTTGGAGTCTTGTATAAGACCAATTTTTTTCAGTCTTATAGGAGTCAAGTATGTCCTGTGAATATAGTTAAGATTGATTTGTTGATGGTCCGGGTTCCTTGATGTGAGTCGAACATTTGCCCAGGCTTCTTGCCAATCAAAATCACTTTCCAGGTCTGGTATATCCCTCCTCCAGACGGAGTCTAGGTGGAGGGTTTCATACGAGGACGTTAGTAATTGATGATAAAAATCTGAAACAAAACCTCTCGATGTCTCTCTTTTATAGAAGAATTTGTGGTATCTGTGGTGTTCAATTGGTTTCTTTAATGGAACACCTTGAGTCTTCAAACATAACAATAACTGTATGTAAAAAAGATGTGTGGACTTGGTGAGATTACATTTTTTGCGTATTTCTTCACAACTACAAAAACCCTGTTTGTTAAAAACATCCCCTAATGAGTGTATGCCTTGCTTTTCCCATATAGGGAATCTTATAGGTCGTTTTCCAATCAAGAGTGCATTGTTATTGAATAAGGGAGTATGATTGTGCCATTTATGTGGGTTAGGATATTTTTTTTGTGTTTCACGCCATATCCGGATCGCATGAGTAATTATGGGGCCAAATTTCCGTTTGCAATGCTTAATCGATAGTTTAGTGTATGCTATGTCCTTTAGTCTATGTGGGGCTACTATGTTTTCTTCTAATTTTCTCCAGGATACTAATGCTTGGGGATCAAACCATGTTGTCAATGGTCTTAAAGTGTACGCCTTAAAATAGTGGAAAAAATCTGGAAATGCCATGCCACCGTCTGCTTTATTTCTCTGTGCTGTGGATCTTTTTATACGTGGTGGTTTGTTATTCCAAATAAATTTGTATGTGGATGAGTGTAATTTTTTCCAGTAACCCTCTGGAGGGGGTAATGGTAGCATTGAGCTGAATAAGTTGATTCTAGGTAGTACGTCCATCTTAACTATTGATATCCGTGCCTGTACTGAGTTTTTAAGTTTTGCCCACCTATCAAGGTCGTCTTTGATTTTGTTTTGGATTTTTGTGTAATTGTGCTTCACCGTTTGTCTTATGGTGGGGAATATTTCCACTCCCAAACATCTAAAGTGTTTTACCATAGGTATCTCTCCTGGGAGGGTTATATCTTTTTTTGCAGGGGCGTTAAGTGGAAGGAAAGCCGACTTCGGCCAATTTATCTTGAATCCCGATAAATCTCCAAAGTTCTCAATCAACTTGAGCAGATGAGGCAGTGTGGTGTTGGGGTTTTGCATGAACAGTATTACGTCGTCCGCATATAAAAAAAATTTATGTTGTGTGCCCTTGATTACGATTGGTTCTATGGATTGGGATTGTCTTATATATTGTGCTAAAGGCTCTAATGATAGATCGAATAGTCCGGGACTAAGAGGGCAACCCTGTCTAGCTGAGCGTGATACCGGAAAGATTCCGGAGGTGATTATACCTGTTGTAATCATGGCCGATGGGTCTTTGTATACTACTTTAATCATATCAATGAAACCTTTACCTAACCCCATCTTCTCTAATACTGCCCATAGATACGACCATTCCAGCCTGTCAAAAGCTTTCATTGCACCAAGGGACAGCATCGCCTTAGGTATGGTGTCGTCCTTGTCGGCATCTAGTACGTGCAGTAATCGTCTTATGTTATCAGTGATCAGGCGGCCTCTTATGAAGCCAGTTTGGTCCGGATAAACTAAAGACGTCATATGCTTTTGTAATCTGATGGCTAATACAGTACAGTTTGATATCGGTTCCGAGGAGGCTTAAGGGTCTGTAACTACCGCACTCGGTGGGGTCTTTGTCTTTTTTGAGTAGGACTGTTATGAGTGCAATATTGTCGTTCTTATGGAAGTTCCCCTCCTTGACTGAGTATAAGATCATATTTAGTAATAAGGGTCCAATTATGTCCCAACAAGAGAGGTACATTTCTGGTGGGATACCGTCTCTTCCAGGAGCCTTACCACTTTGCATTTCGGATATGGCCTTCTTGCGTTCCTCTAGTGTGATCGGTGTTTCTAACTGTTTAGCGTCATCCTCTGAAAGTTTAGGGAGAATAATTTGATTAAGATATGTGTCCATTTTGTTTTGATCGAAGGTCGTTTCTGATTTATATAAGTTGGAGTAGAATTCTTTGAATGTCACGTTTATTTTTTCAGGGTCTGTAACAAGTACTTGTTGTGCTCTAATGGTAGTTATATCTGCAAATTTTGCATTAATTCTTAATCGCATGGCTAATAGGTGACTAGGTTTAGAACCTTGGGAGTACTGCTGTTGTCTTGTGCTACGTATTTGTATTTCCGATTGTTGTCTGTATATGGCATTGATCTCTTTTTTTAGTACATTAACTTGATTTTCTAGTCGAGTTGAGTTGTTGTATTGTAAAGAATTAAATAACGTTGAGTAAAGCGTTTCCAGTTCAGCCAGTTTTGTGCATCGATTCTTGCGCATTTTGGAGGAAAAGCTATCAGTGAAATCCTTGATCGTTCCCTTTACCGACATCCATATTATTCTGGGGTCCTGCACCGAGTTTGCATTCTCCCGTAGGAATACTGTAAGAGCTTCTTTGAGTTGTGTAATGAATTCCTTGTTATTAAGCAGCATCGAATTAAATCGCCATCTTGGGGCTCGGGAAGATAGTATACCAAATGTTCCTTTTAGGAGTAAATAACAGTGATCTGATAATGCATTGGGTATCATTTCCACTTCATAGTTATCAAATAGTCTCGGGGATGCAAAGACATAATCTATTCTGGATAATGTGTTATGTCTCGCAGATCGACAAGAGTACTTTCGGGTCGTGGGGTTAAGTGATCGCCATAAGTCATTTACACCTGTAATCTTCGACCAATCCTTTAATGCATTAGATGAATTATTTTGTTCGCTGGAAAAGGCGAGGTAAGATTTGTCCATCCTTGGATTCCAAATGGCATTAAAATCCGCACCTATTATAAATGAGTAATCGGGAAGGTCTAACATTGCTTTGGTTAGTGTAGTGAAGAAACCCACTTCGTACAAATTTGGGGCGTATACCGCTACCAACGCTATTTTCCTGTTCTTGTGTACAATCTTAGCTATAGTTATCCGACCATCTACATCAGACCATACTCCCTTTAATTCAATATTCAACTTCCGTCTAACGACTATGGCTACACCCCGAGTTCTCGTACCAAAAGAAGAGTGACTAATGTTATGCTATGTGTTGTCCGCTAACGTATCTATGTCTTTCTCTAGAATGTGCGTTTCGCTTAGCAGAGCCACGTCCACCTGTTCTTTTTTCATCAGTGTGAGCACGCTTTTGTGTTTGTGTTGGTTATTTATTCCCCCCGTGTTCCAGATCATTATATTCAAACTAGCTATAATCTATACATGTTGTTGTGTAGTTGTTAGTAATGCTTCTGGAGTGCGAGGCTACAATAGATATACATCCAACTAGTGAGGTCCCGTTGAGAGCAGAGCTTAAAAACATACATATATACAAATAAAAATCCCCTTTCCCCCCCTCCCACCGAGAGTCGTACAGGATTGTGTCCCATAGACACATCCTACGCGTATGACTCCCTCCCTTAGGCCACCGGATTACCCAAATTGAGCTTTGTAATCCTACTCTTCCTATGCTAATTGCCATAGGACAGGGCTATTCAACTGGCGGCCCGCGGGATGATTCTGACCGGCCCGCCAAAGATTACATGATAATATTTTTTTTTTTCCATATATATATATATTTTTTTTTTTTACTTTTTTCTTTTCATGTAAACGTTAACACGCACAATTGAGCCAAAAGTCACTCAATTAATGACAGATTTCATTGATAAATTGAGAGAAAACTTTGCAAGTCGATTTGATGAATTTGACATGTCCAGAGAATTGATGCATTTTGTGAGCAACCCATTTGCCAATGTAGCTGCTATTTCCACAAAAGGACAAGAGTTCCTTGCATCACTTCACATTGATGAAGGTCTCCTGCAACTTGAAATAATTGACATGCAAGCATCATCTGCTCTGAAGCAGGCACTTGAGAATGAATCCACCACAACATTTTGGATAAAGTGTATTCATGTCAAGACATTCCCCAAAATAAAAACGCTGGCAATATCTGTGCTAACAATGTTTGGCTCAACATACACCTGTGAATCCAGTTTCTCTCACATGAATGCCATTAAAACAAGCAACGTGCCTCCTTGACAAATGAGCATTTGCATCACTGTTTGCGGGTAGCCCTCACTTCCTATGAACCCTCTTTCTCTGCCATTGCCCAGTCAAAGAAGTGCAATCGCTCTCATTAGATGTGTGTATGTAGGCTAGGCCTGTCTGCCCCCCACCCCCCTTATGTTTGAGTTAAGAGTGGACAATAAGTGCTAATAAGATGCTGTGATTTGCTGTTGTTGCACAGACATGAAGCACTTTTTCATAAGCTCAGCTGCACTATAAATGTGTTTTTTTGTTCAAGTGTTGATGTTAGAATGTTTTTTATTTTATTTTTATATTGAAATGTTGAAGAGGAGATGTTGCAGTTGTTGCACAGTCATAAATGAAGCACTTTCTGCAGGAGATGTTGCAGATGTGGCACATAAATGAAGCACTTTTTTTGAAAAGTATACTACTTTTGCAATGTAGTTAAATAAAAGTTGTGAAAATGTGGTTGCGTGTTGTGTCAAGTGTACATATATTCATAGCACGGGGAGGCGCCGTGGCAGTCCGGCCCCTGGCCCCTTGGGTTTCTGACAATGTGGCCCCCTGAACAATTTAGTTGAATAACCCTGCCATAGGATCTAAAACTTTCATTCTAATTCAATAGAATGTCGCTTTTGGTCTTGCGCCTTCCCATTAATGTACTAACAATAGTGTGAAAAATGAAAAATATACCTTCATTGATATATTCATTTGAACCTTCTACTAACTTATGTAGGAAACATCAGAAAAAAGGAAAAGAGTGGAGATAAATACTAACACCTTAAAATGAAAAAAAATAACAATGAAAGATAAAAATAAAAAAAGGAGTGAGAACTAAAATAAAACTCATCAGAGAAAAACAGAGAAAATAAAATTGAGTAAAGAGAAAAAAGAGAAAAACAGAGACTTTTAGAGCTACATTGTGCAAATCTCTAAATCAGTGGAGTAATTATTTAAAATATTAGAATAACCTTGTCGTGCTTATACATTTAGATGTGGCTAATGTCTTTTTTTTTTTTTTTTTTTTTAAGCCTTATTAAAGTCTAATTAAACTTCAGTCCTTGGATTTATTCACACCGGATGTTAATGTTAAATTTACAGGCCTTCGTTGAAGGGGTGCATTATATTCTAGAAGGTTGTAGAATACCCTAGTAAAATATGTAAACACTGCTGTTATGTTCCAGAATGATCTTTCTACCCAGGGGTCATGACCTACTAGTATTTTCCGGGATATTCCTTTGTGTCCCTGAGCAGTCGAGAGAGGAGCCCAGAATGTTTCAGAATGTTCATAATGTCAATGTTGGATTATTGTCTCCACAGAGACCAGAAGACTGTAAATATAATGCCTTACGAGCCATATTAAACATCTTGTGCCTTATTGTTGCCAGCGTGCATATCATCTGTTACTTTTGTTGAGCCGTGGTAAAGTCATTCTAATAAAATTACTAAAACACAAAGAGAAAGAGAGAGATGAATAGGCTTATCTGTTCTGAGCCAGTGTTGCGTCCTGCCCGGGGGGACCAGATCCATGTTGCTTCATGTAATCTTCGGCGGCTTTAAGCGTGCGTATTCCCTGCCTAATACCGTCTTTTCCCAAGATCGATAATAGTGCCGGGTACTTAAGGATTGGCCTGAGACCACTCTTAAACATTCTCTGCATCACATCCTTGTAGGGGAAACGCTGAGCGATGGCCTCCTTGCATAGATCTTCGTAGATAGATATTGAATTTTCACCATATTTCAGTTTCCCCCTTTGATTGCGTGCCCCTCTAATGATGGCGTCTCTTATTACCGTCTTGCGCAGGGTAACAATGATAACTCTCGGACCGTTGACTCTTTGGCCTTGTGTACCGACTCTGTAACATTGGTCCACTGTCGGCGCTGTGGGAAGGGTGTTATTACCTAAAATATCTACTAACACTGTTGGAAAGCTGTCGTCTGTGCAATTGACTGATTCATCCAGTCCCACAATGCGGATATTATTTCGCCTGTAGTAACGTTGGGTCTCGAGCTGCCTCTCCCTTGCTTCCTCTTCGACTTCTTGTATTTTCTTCCGACACTCTTCTTCCACCTGTTTTATCTCCTTCGATAACTCTGTAAATCCATCGTTGACGTTCTTCTCGTTCTCTTGGACCATCTGTGTAATTTCTATCACCGTATTCTCCACTGCCGTGATTCGCCCGGCCTGTGCAGCGGCTGCTTCCATAACCTCTTCGAATTTAGCATCGACGTGTGCTTTGAATTCATCTTTGAGTTCCTCGATGTGTAATTTGAAAGCGACCATCTGTTCCTTCATCAGGATAGTCAGAGAGTTGAAGTCGGGTTGTGAAATTGCACTGCTTGTGTCAGTTGATGTTGTGGGTGCAATGATGGACCCGATGGGTTTGTTGGAGATTATCTTCTCAAATTCCCCTGCTTTATCTCTTACGGTATTTTTACACGTCGTTACCGTTGTGTTGTCAACTGCTGTCTCCCTCTCGGGGCCAGTC
Organism: Notolepis coatsorum; assembly: GCF_963971535.1. Taxonomy (NCBI): domain Eukaryota; kingdom Metazoa; phylum Chordata; class Actinopteri; order Aulopiformes; family Paralepididae; genus Notolepis; species Notolepis coatsorum. The sequence continues at coordinate 14,695 of NW_028171570.1, forward strand.
GTCGTTGGTCCCGGTATATTCTCCACTAAAAATAGTCCCCCCATCGGGGCTAGTCAACAACGGTACTGCCGCTGCCTCGCCTGTTGTATTCTTTGACCGTGTTAAAATTGGCGCCGTTGGAGTATCTATGCCGAATCTCTTTCCACCCTTTTTCTTATCCTTAAGGAAGCCTTTGTTTTTGTCTCTTAACGAGGAGTGGTCCAAGGCTGTTTTTATATTTGGAGCTGGGTACAGGAGAAGCAATGCTTTTAAGTGGAAACTGTTAAATTTCCTGTTGGGTGAAGCAAAAATGGCAATTTATCTTAC
>NW_028171570.1:17500-19439 GCF_963971535.1 Notolepis coatsorum
TAGATGGAAATGATAGCTTCTTGCTAAATCTGGTGCACTCATCCATTTGTTTAATGCAAACGATTGTCATTATACACTGCCCTTTATAATCTAAATAAACTTAAATAGCTATGAAACGTTACAGTACATAGGACTATAGATGGAAATTATAGCTTCTTGCTAAATCTGGTGCACTCATCCATTTGTTTAATGCAAACGATTGTCATTATACACTGCCCTTTACAATCTAAATAAACTTAAATAGCTATGAAACGTTACAGTACATAGGACTATAGATGGAAATGATAGCTTCTTGCTAAATCTAGTGCACCCATCCATTTGTTTAATGCAAACGATTGTCATTATACACCGTCCTTTATAATCGAAATAAACTAAACTAAAGGTGCCTAAATTATGCATTACTATATTTCATCACAATATAATAGATATAGCTAGGTTACTGACGTTGTCATTGTGATAATGTCAGTAGTAGCTAGCTGTATCTATTGTTTACACTTGAAATATGTATTTTTATTTTGTCACAATATTAATTGAAAAATATTGTGTAAAATTTAACTGTGTTTCTGAGTTGCAGCACTTAAAAACATTAAAAAAGACTGTTATATCTTATTGAATTGTGGACATTTATTCATTCCCACTTATTAGACACAATTTCTGATGGTAAAATGAGCGTAAAAAGCAAAATACAGAATTCTGCAATATTAAAACGGAAAAAACGGAATTTGGGAAAAAATAAAATGGAATTTGGAAAATAATAAAACGGATTTCATATGGCTCTATCCTCTCCTCTCCTCTCCTCTCCTCTCCTCTCCTCTTTTCTCCTCTCCTCTCCTAGCCTCTCCTTTCCTCTCCTTTTTAATACAGTCCGTATTAATTAAAGTTGCGTTTCTTTTTCAAATGTAGCCGCGCCTATCGGGCTCAACAGGTTAACAGACTAAGCGCTCTGTGGTGACGAGTGATGACACGTAAAGCCTGGCGTGCCCTTTGACCTCCACAAGCTATAATCGAGTTGCGCAGGACAGCAGCTGAAGGAGATGACTGACAGGTGACATGGTTTGGAGGAGATGATGTCACCGCTGAACATGACATCCTCGTGTCACAGAATCAATTCCTGTCATTAAATCGGGAGTGAGATTACATGGAGCCCGTACGGGGGAACCAGCTTTAGCTCGTGCACGACTGCACGTGCACTATCTTCAGTGCAGCTTTTAGCTAGCAAGAGGTGAATCAGTTAATGAATGACTGGATACATTAAAGGAACACGCCAACATTATGGGACATGCGCTTACCGTCTTCTCCAAGCTTATAGCTTAAACTCAGAGAGGTGTTCTTGGCCAACAGCTATAGGCTAGCTGGTCCATATCCGCTTCTATTCATTTGTGCTATGCTAGGCTAGCTTTCTACCCAACGCACAGGAGGAACTTGGTATCTATCTTCTTGTCTGACTCTGGAGAAGTGATGGCGAGTTCCTTTAAGTGCATTAACCGTCTGTAGTGTGGTAGGGAAAGGGTTAACCTTCTGTATTGTCACAGGAAAGGGTTAACCATTTGTCGTGTGGCAGTGAAAGGGTTAAGTGCATTCACATTGTTTAATGAATTCCATGTGGATATTCTGACATTATTTGTATTATGCGTGTGATGTGAGCACTGTATCCGGGCTCAACGGAACACCTCCATGTAACCCACACAGTACATTTCGCAGAGTAAATTTTACTCAAACTGAGTACATTTGACTCAAACCTATAAATCACAACCTTTCGCACTTCCGCGTGGGACTCAAACACCCACCGGGACCCGCTGAGGGAGCCATGGCCCAACGCTTGAGTTATCAGAGGGTTCAGCTTTCCATTCAGCGTCACGCTCCTCCTGTCGGGCGGCAAAGATGAAAACCGCCGCGCCGCGCTGGTTGTCAAAGCTGACATGCTTGTAATCCCAGCGAT
>NW_028171569.1:0-1000 GCF_963971535.1 Notolepis coatsorum
TTCCTGATAGCAACATCACACATGGAACAGCAACAACAGAGACGAAAAGGAATACTCTTACCCGTTGTTTACATAGGCACTTTTCACAGAATTCGGTTATAGGGCGACAATAATGTGGTCACAAGGCATGGTTTCCAGTGTTTGGCCTTTAACCGGCTTGATGTGTTTATTCACAGAGTGGGAGCATTTACACATGAGTCCTGTCTTACTGAGGGAATGGGGGAAGAGAGAGAAAAGGGGGAGGATACACAAATACTTATACTCGTCATCTAGTAGTACCCCAGAGTACCTCCGCCTAGAACGCCCTCCAGTGGACACAGTCAGATATACATGCAGTTAGATAGGCACTAGTGTGAACAGTTACATATGCAGTTAGACATTTACTAACAATCCCACACAGAGTCTGCTTCAACAGCCCCGGCTGACATTATTTCTCCTCAACCAAATCCACTGACTCCCTTTCAGTGCTTCTTCCAACATCTCATTTGCCGCTTTTTACAGCAAACTCCGCCCCCCCACTAATCCCCAACATTAAGATTTCAAATTCTAAATTCGTACCTTACCCACCCGCTGTATCCCTTCCAGTTAATGAGGGGGGGGATATCTATCAAGCTGACAATTATCCGGAATTTGAAACCAAACCCTCACAAGTTTCCAAAAAAAACCTTCTCTTTCTCCTCCAGGACACATTTCAGTGAACTGAATCAATTATCACATGCGTGATTATCTCAGCAGTTTCCTCTGTTCTGCCTCGGTGGCCCATCTATCTACGGAGCATTGATCTGTCCTCCCCTGAGCCCATCTATAAGGTTCTGACACTTTTTTTCTTTTTTTTTTTTTTTTTTTTAAACTAATCTTTATGTATGACTGCTATCGCTTGCACCCAAACACATCTGCAATTCTAATGTATGCAGATGACACTTGGCTTCTGTGTGGCGTCTCCGGTTGGGTTCTGTGTGGAACTGAGCAGAACGTGTGGAATTCCACCCGCGTGGAGACG
>NW_028171568.1:0-15540 GCF_963971535.1 Notolepis coatsorum
CCAACATTTTTCATTAGTCGACTATTGGTCCGACTAAAAAAAAAAGAATAATAATAATATTTTTAATATTTTATTTTTTTATTTTTTTTTATTTAAATTTTGTATCATTCCATTTGGGCTGTGGGGGGTGCTTAATGTCTGAAGGAGTCGACTGAAGGCTTCTTGTCCTCTGCAAAAGCATGCAATTGGTCCACTGATGGATACATCTTGATATATGTCTAGTCTAGTGTGTTCATTAGATGGGTGAAATCCTCTTTCAGTGCCTCTGTGCCTGTTTTCGTAGGCAGTTAGCCTCTGGTATGCGTGCCATTAGCGTTAGCCACGCTTCTAGGCCTCTTTTGTTTTGGAAAGAATGATACATTTAATTTTAATTTTTTTTATTATAATTAATTTTTAAATTTTATTTATTATATTCGACTAAGAGGTTGGCCAGTCGACTACGGCTCCTTTCGACCGATTAGTCGACTAATCGACTAATAGGGGTTAGCCCTATAACACACTTTCAAAAGATTTCGCATGAAAGTATCATTCGCTTTATAGTTTTATTCTTTTTTCTCTCTCTCTCAACCCCCCCCCCCCCCCCCCCCCTCCCCCTCACAGTATCCGTCTCCCTCTCTGTCTTTGAGTAGACTAGATGATCTATGCACAGAGTGGGAGAGAGAGAGAGAGAGATTGGGCTGATGTCTTTCTTGATCGAGGAGGACTGTACTGAACTGAAGTGGAAGACGACATTGCCATGAAAAGCAACAGAGTTATTCCCTTCTGTCACAGGGCTTAATTCTCCACTAATTAAAGATTCACACGAAGCAATGTGGCAACTTTGCCAGATCAGTTGCAGGCGGTAATGCCGTAATGCCTTTCAGAAGCTCTGCTCCGCTGTGGATGCGCTCTCCCTCGCCAGCCCGGGCCTTTACTCTCTCCCCCTTTTTTTTTTTTTTTAGAAGGCCGGCTACGACCCCGGCAAATGGAACCGGAGTCGGAGACGATTGATGTCTCTCGGAGAAATCCATCCCATAATTTCACCTCTTCACCTCTGAGACGCTTCCCCCCTAAGACCCATATTAAAGCTTAATTCTGCCAACGAGGAGCAGGCGGTGTTTTAAAGACGAGAACACATGTCTATGAGGCTGTTCCTCCTTATCAGGCAGCCTCAGCCTCGCGCAGCCAAAGATAGATGTATGCCACGCCAGCGTGTTTATTTTCCTTCACGATTAGCTCCGATTAAAAGCAGACCATGTTGTTTCTCCCCCTATTTGTGTGTGTGTGTGTGTGTGTGTGTGTGTGTGTGTGTGTGTGTGTGTGTGTGTGTGTGTGTGTGTGTGTGTGTTTGTGTGTGTGTGTGTGTGTGTGTGTGTGTGTGTGTGTGTGTCTGCGTGTCTGTGTGTGTGTGTGTGTGTGTGTGTGTGTGTGTGTGTGTGTGTGTGTGTGTGTGTGTGTGTGTGTGTGTGTGTGTGTGTCTGTGTGTCTGTGTGTATGCCGGCACGTAAGCAGTCCACCTATCTTCCCTGTGTGGGTGTGAGTGTGAGAATCTCTGTTATTTCATCTCCACTAGGCTGCACATGATAATTAAGCCATGGGGGGCTGGGAGAGGGAAGGTGGGTTACAGCTTACAGCTTTGAGTAATACTGCGCACCCCCCCCCCCTCCCTGCAGCCTCCCTTAACCCTCTACTGCCCCCCCCCCCACCCCCCCCCCCCCTCTCCCACCCCCTCCCTCCTACCTCCGTTCCAATCCTACCTCGGGCTGTGGGAATTTTCTTTAGTCACACTCGGCTTGCCAGGTAAACAAGCCTGAATGGAGAGACGCGAGCGAGTCCACAGGAGAAAATAAAACAGGAGAGGATGTAAATGGATTTATCACTGAGCCCCCTCTCTCTCTCTCTCCCCTCTCTCTCTCTCCCTCCTCCCCAGTGAGGTGGGACTGCTAACTCTGCATTCTCTCTAACGAGTCAATCGCAGACCTTAGAGAGCTCCGAATCGTCCAAGTGGGGAACTTTTTTTGTGTGTGCTCCATTCACCCTTCTCTCTCTCTCTCTCTCTCTCTCTCTCTCTCTCTCTCTCTCTCTCTCTCTCTCTCTCTCTCTCTCTCTCTCTCTCTCTCTCTCTCTCTCTCTCTCTCTCTCTCTCTCTCTCTCTCTCTCTCTCTCTCTCTCTCTCTCTCTCTCTCTCTATGCTGCAGTACAAGCAGCAGTAATTCTCAGAGGCAGTGGTGTCAACCAGACTCCAGGAGGGCTGTGAATGATAACAGAGCAGTACTACCTGTAAGCCCCTCAGCCCAGGCAGACACACAGCCTCCCGCTTTGCTCCTCCTAAATTATCTGCTGCTAATCCAGATCACAAAGTTAAAAACCAGGTCAAGCGTGAAAGCCTTATGCTGAGTAATGAGAGAGCGACCCATGTCTGTCTGAGTGTGTGTGTGTGTGTCTATATGTGTGTGTGTGCGTGTGGGCATGCATACAGAGGAGTAGCCTACCAAAGCCTTATCCCAGGCCTTGTTTTCAAAGGAGCCTTTCAATCCAAGGGCAGGAAGAGCAGAGTTAAGTCTCAACCACCATAAACAGACTTGTGTTTTATAACAAGCCTGCCCTGCCAAAAACAGCTCCCAAGGTTTCCATATGTGCCATGCAGAGGGGAAATATGAGTTGCATAGGAAATACAGTATAAGGGGCAGGCAAGGAACGGAGAAGAAGAGAGTGGAAAGGAAAGGAAAGGAAAGAGGAGGAACAGAGAGGAAAGGAATGGCAAGAAAGGGAAAAGAACAGATAGGAAAGGAAAGGAAAGGAAATAAAAGGAAAGGAAAGGAAAGGAAATGAGAGGAAAGGAAAATAAAATAAATGAGACGAAATTAAAGGAAAGGAAAGGAAAGGAAAGGAGATGAGAGGAAAGGGAAGGAAAGGAAATGAGAGTAAAGGATAGGAAAGGAGAGGGAAGGAAAGGAAATGAGGGGAAATGAGAGGAGAGGAAAGGAGAGGAAAGGAAATGAGAGGAGAGGAAATTAGAGTAAAGGAAAGAAAAGGAGAGGAAAGAAAATGAGAGGAAATGAAAGGAGAGGAAAGGAGATGAAATTTAATTAGAGTAAAGGAAAGGGAATGAAATTAAAGAAAAGGAAAGGAAAGGAAAGGAGAGTAAAGCAAATTAAATGAAATGAAAGGAGAGAAAAGGAAATGAGAGGAAAGGAAAGGAAAGGAGAGAAAGGGAAAGGAGAGGAAAGGAAATGAGAGGAAATGAAAGGAGAGGGAAGGAAAGGAAATGAGAGGAAAGGAAAGGAAAGGAAAGGAGAGGAAAGGAAAGGAAATGAGAGGAAAGGAAAGGAGAGGAAAGGAGAGGAAATGAAATGAGAGGAGAGGAAAGGAAATGAGAGGAGAGGAAAGGAAAGGAAATTAGAGTAAAGGAAAGGAAAGGAAATGGGAGGAGAGGAAATGAGAGGAGAGGAAAGAAAAGGAAAGGAAATTAGAGGAGAGAAAAGGAGAGGAAAGACGAATGAGGAGACAGTGCACCAAATTTATGTCCCCTGTTGACAGCATTCAGATGTGTGCAAAAGCAGAAAATCTATTCCGATCGATTGTAAGGGAGCAAGGCGGAGGCAGAGAGGATTGGGTTTGTACCCTGCTCTGCTTCTCAGGGGAGCCTTGATCACAGTTATAACCCTCCCTGTTAATTAAGGTGCTTTGACGTTTCAGCGTTAGCCTGGTCTCTCATCTTGGTGCTCTGGAAACTCCTTCTCGAGGCCTATGGAGCAGAGGGGTTGGGGAGGATGAAAGGGTGGTGTCGTTAGAGGGTGAGGGCGATGTGGAGGTCTTGATGGTACACTACAAGTGTTCCCTACACCTGCCGTAGTTTGATCCTTTGTGTGTGCGCGTGTGTGTGTGTGTGTGTGTGTGTGCTGTGTGTGTGTGTGTGTGTGTGTGTGTGTGTGTGTGTGTGTGTGTGTGTGTGTGTGTGTGTGTGTGTGTGTGTGTGTGTGTATGTGTGTGTGTGTGTGTGTGTGTGTGTGTGTGTGTGTGTGTGCACATCTTCATCTTAACAAGTAATTTAATACTATTTGTATTCAGGACTGAAAATATGTGACAAATCTGACAGTGAGTAAGCTAATTCCACTTGTTCCAATGCAACTTAATTTTTCTCTAGAAAAGTACTGAAACAAGTGACAGCTGAAATAATAGAGATCACTTATTTTGCATGAAGGCAAAATGTTCTCTTTGGATATCTTTGAAATAAGCGTATTTGCAGTGGAACAAGTTAAATCAATTCATTCCACTGGCAGATTTCTTTCCTCATTTGTTTTACGAAAATTATACAAGATACAAGAATGTTCACACTGTGCATGTGCGTGTGTGTGTGTGTGTGTGTGTGTGTGTGTGTGTGTGTGTGTGTGTGTGTGTGTGTGTGTGTGTGTGTGTGTGTGTGTGTGTGTGTGTCTGTGTCTGTCTGTCTGTCTGTCTGTCTGTCTGTCTGTCTGTCTGTCTGTCTGTCTGTCTGTCTGTCTGTCTGTCTGTCTGTCTGTCTGTCTGTCTGTCTGTCTGTCTGTCTGTCTGTCTGTCTGTCTGTCTGTCTGTCTGTCTGTCTGTGTGTCTGTGTGTCTGTGTGCGTGAGCGAGTGTGCACGTTGTGTGTTTATTGTGATTGGGGACTGCCGCTAATCAATGGCTCTTCCGGGGCTGCATTATCCGTCCTAATCCCAGCTTGTCATTAACACCCACAGTGTCATTTGTTATGTATTGATCTATTGATCCATTGATTGGAAGGTATACAAATGATAACAACCACATTGAGAAGTAGAGAATGAAAGTCACGAGAGCTGACTGGAATTAATGAGCTTTGACTTTTCCCTTCCCTAAGCAGGTTTTTATAGTGGGCGGAAAAAGGTACAGAATGTCTACCGGACTGTAAATTCCAACTCACCGTCAGTGTGTTCACTGCTACGCGATTCCTACAAACAAAAAGAGCCGTCGTTATAGGCCTCCATTGTTTGACTTCTCTGCTTGGAATTCCTCATCTGTGCAGTGGCGTCGCGTGGGTAAAATAACAGGGGAAGCCAAAAAAAAATTATTAAAAAAAAAATTATTAAATATTTTTATTAATAATTTTTTTTTTTTTTTTTTTTTTTTTTAAAGTCAAGCAGTCACCATGTACACTACAGTATGGCTCGGCGGCCAGTCAAACGTTCTTTTTATTTATTTAACAGATTGCAGAATGGGTACAATACAGTACGGCTCAATACACACAATTGTATAAGGGGATGCAGACCAGAGAAAGACGTTTGTCTTGTTTACATCAGGGTCATTAATACTGCTGGAGCATTGGTTAATTTTTGGTCCGATTTTTCCTTGCGCGATTTTGCGCGCCGCGTGGGAGCAAATTCGAGACACATATTCGGTTGCAAAAAGGTGTCCCACGGTCTCCTCTATGGCCGTGAATATTTTCACTGCGCGCCCGTGGGACACTTTTCCGTTTCGGCGAGTTTATTCCACGCTTTCTGTTTTCCTTTTCTAAGCATTTTAGGGGCTACATGTGAATCAGTAAAAGTTGCGGGACGCCCAGATGTTTCCACAATAGAAAGCTCGCGTGGATCCCATAATAGGCTCACTTAATACAGCGTTTTTAAAATCACGCAACATTTTCAGGGTCGCGAGCCAACCTTTTCCCCTCGTTTTCGATGATGGAAGTGATTTAGGAAAAGCTTCGGCACGCCGAGAGGTCCCCGTGGATTTAATCTCGCGAGGATCGGGGCAATATACGGCCCGTGGGAACAGTTACGGGTTAATACAATGTTCAGAGTGCAGAGGGGAAAATATGCTGAGTGTTTTCCTCTCAGCCCCGTTTTAAACTTTTAGGGTGTGGCAGTCAGCTCGAATCTGATTGGCTAGGATCGGATTTGGACTCTATAATGCTGGAAGCCTGGAGAAAGAGACCTACCATCTGCCTCCTCTCCTGCTGCAGTGAGCATAGTGCTGACAGTGTGTTAGAGGGAGTGAGAAGGAGAAGAGGGAGACATTTAAAAAAAACAAAAAAAAATTATAACACAGATGCACAGATGAAAAAGAATGTAAACTATATAAAAAGATTTTTTTTTTTTTTTTTTTCATATTTCATATTTGATATTAATTCATATTTTAATATTAGGGAGGCATGGCTTCCGTTGGCTTCCATAAGGATTCGCCACTGCATCTGTGCCATTTTAGAGGTGGATTGGAGTGTTTCTGTCAATACTTCTATCTCTCTCTCTCTCTCTCTCTCTCTCTCTCTCTCTCTCTCTCTCTCTCTCTCTCTCTCTCTCTCTCTCTCTCTCTATCTCTCCCCCTCTCTATCCCTCTCTCTCTCTCTCTCTCCCTCCATCTATGTCACTCTGTCTTTCTCTCTCCCTGGGCCCGTTCTTTGAGCTGTAGGTTTTTATGCTAAAACTGCAGCAACATGCTGTTCAGAGTGCCAGATGCATTAAGGCTCAGCCACTGGGAGAGTGGAAAACAGACACAGTTTTCAGACATTGCCTGGAGCCTAGGATTAGCTAGCCATGGCCGTTCCCTCTCCTAAAACAAGCATTGGCGAGGAGGAGGGAGGGGGGAGGAGTGGGGGGGGGCGGAGAGACACACACTTTGCTCTCAAATCTTGAGTGCCATACTACATTCAATAACATGTTAAAGGGGAATTTTGCCACTTGTTGATGTGGCCGGTCAGTGTTTATTGTAAATGTGATCAATTGAAGCAATAAATTCCTCAGTGTGTGCAATATTGACTGATAAATCACGAACTTTGTTGGCAGTGCCTACATGTACCAGCCAGCTTCAGACTCCAAAACCTGCACAATTATTTCCGAGTTTAAAAAACGACTATACCTCCATTTATTTGTTCATGTTTAACAAATGATTTGTTAAGACATTCATAAAACATCTATACATCATTTGCAGATGCTATTGTGTGCCCTAATCTGAAGTGAAGCCTATTCATCATTAACAAATGTCTAATACAGTTAATTATTTGTTTACTTTTTCATCACCTGTTACAAATGTTGCAGACAGCTTTCGGATACACCCTTCTTTGTGACATCAAACAGTGACAGAATTAGGACTATAGATAAATGCAATTGTATTAACATATAAAACATGTGCACACATAACATATATAGTTTAACGTGGGGGGGCACTAGGACCCAGGAGTACCCTGGCCAGGGATTGACAGAGTATGTAGACGGAAGTCTCACGCGAGTGAGACTTGACTTCAAAGATAAAGATAAAAGACTTCGACGTGTTACAACTCTTATATGGTGTGTAGACATACATGATGTGGTGGGCGCTAACGTTACATTTGCTCAGTATATTGCGGTATGTGATGATGACACACGACACACAAGGGTAATAATTATTTGTATTTTCAGGCTGTATAGGCGCCGATACAGCCTGAAAATACAAATAATTATTCCCCTTGTGTGTCGTGTCATCATCACATACCGCAATATACTGAGCACACATTAGGAACAAACACATAATTCAAATGTAACGTTAGCGCCCACCACATCAAGTACGTCTACACAACAAGAGTTGTAGGTCGGAAATTATGGAATAGATTTACCAACAAAAAAGGTCTTTAGCCTGCTCATACCTTAAAGGGGAACTATCTTATAAATGGCCTTTTTCAGTGTTTAGCATTGTTTCCTAGCTATGTGGACTTATATTAATAGGATCTATGTCTCTAATTCTCATATTGGCCCATTCTTCCAATTCTCCTCTCACAATATTCACCCTCACTGAACTGAGTCATCTGAAAATGTGCATAGCTGTGATGTCAGAGGTTTCTAGCTGCATAATAATGTGGCAGTTGATGTGGCAGTTGCCACCATGCAGGCCACACAGTGGTTGGAGCCCAGCCTCAAAATGGCTTAAGATCTTGAGGTAGAAAAATGCTGTTTTTGAGTACTTGATTAGAAATACAAAACAATGATTAAAAAAAAGAAAATAAATTACAAATGTGTTCCATAGACTCACAGGAATTGTGTAAAAGTGCCCAAATAGTGAAAGAAATAGTCAAATAGTTCCCCTTTAATAAAAGCGTGGGGCAAGGGAGCTCCAGTAGCTCACCACGTACCGCGAGTGCTATTTCAGCGCCGTGGACAACCGTGCTCGTCACGGATCTGGGGCTGAGCGCGTTCGAATCCCGGACGGCAGCCGTGCCTTTCCCAGAGTGTCTTCCCCCCCATCTGAACCCTTTCAGCCTGCTTCTGTCGGTCGAACTTGACCAAGTATGAATGCGATGAAAAAGCGATAAACGCTAAAAAGAACCAGCTGACTGGTCAAAGTTTAAAAAAAAAAAAGCGTGGGGCAGCACGAATAACTTGGCTCTGCTAATGTATCGTGCTTCCATTCAACAGACGGCAACACACGTCGAAGTCAAATCTCACTCGTGTGAGACTTGCGTCTACTCTGTCAATCCCTGACCAGGGTACTCCTGGGTCCTAGTGCCCCCCCACGTTACACTATATGTCATGAACATGTATTTTGTGTTAATAAAATTGCATTTATCTATAGTCCTAATTCTGTCACTGTTTGATGTCACAAAGAAGGGTGTATCCGAAAGCTGTCTACAACATTTGTAACAGGTGATGAAAAAGTAAACAAATAATTAACTGTATTAGACATTTGTTAATGATGAATAGGCTTCACTTCAGATTAGGGCACACAATAACATCTGCAAATGATTTATAGATGTTTTATGAATGTCTTAACAAATCATTTGTTAAACATGAAAATAAGTCTGGTAATTGCTTTGTGTGTATTCATAAAAGTCCACAAATAAACAAACTATTAGACATCTGTTAATGATGAATAGGCTTAACTTTAGATTAGGGCACACAATAGCATCTGAAAATGATTTATAGATGTTTTATGAATGTCATTAAACATGAACAAATAAATGGAGGTACAGTATAGTAGTTTTTTCATACCCATTTTTCAAAGCATCTACAAATGAGTTACTACACATTAAACAACATTATTTAATGATGAACAAATCAAGTACAAACAATGTTGATAATGAGTTATAAATAATGTAGAACTAATTTGTAAATGTTATACAAATATAGTTATAAATGATTTAATAATAATTTACGAATGTTATTATAAAGTGTTACCAATATGTTGTACATTATGCACATTTATCTACAAATCAAGGGCCAAAGTCTATTAAAACGTTATTCCGACTATGAAAATGGAGCTCTCTACTAAAGTTATTCACCTTATCAGCTAGAACCAGGGGAACGCAACAGCCTGGAGGGCAGGCTAACGCTAGCTATAGCTAACTTAGCTATTGAATACATAACACCACCAGCTGGAATGTCGCCATCTTTATCTATAATTGTATTGCTGCATTTCAGCCATATACTCTGGCTGGAATAAATATGGATTCTGCCAAAACACAGACAGGCAGAGACCAAATCCAAGGTGAACAGTTTGTAGTTCTTCACATGACGGGCTCACTGGTCAGAAAAACAACCGGTTTGGCAGCTGCGCCGCAGAGACACAGAGGAAATCAGCAACACCTGCAAGCGTTTTTCACACTATATCCCTAATTCGGATAGATAGAGATAAGGTTGAAAATTGCCAAAGTGGTCCTTGAGTGTAATATACATGTATGCATATCTTGAAACGGTGTGCATAAGTAAGATGTGAATAGTTGTGAATAGTTGCTGTTTCTAAACGCAGCAGACTTGTACAATCAAAGTTGAATCAAGAGGGAGAGCAGCAACAGTAGCGCTAAAATGCTTTTCCCATTGTGGTTCATCTGCGCAGAGTTTTCATCACCTGACTTTGAAAGCACTGGCGTCCTGATTGCTTCTCCCACTGTGCAACGCGCCGCACTGACATCTGTGGAGGTCAGATCCGTGCAACGCGTCTCTCTCCAAACTAACAACACATCCATGGGTTTCTCCTCCCACCACATTCATCACGATGAAGGTTCGACACAAGGCCCTTTCAGACTCCAGGACTGCTCAGTGCCATGTCCTGCCGACGTGGACCGACCAGCCGCTCCATCACAGCACAAAATCCCATGAAAGCAAACTGCAATTAGCTCCACAGCATATCTGGTGCCGTCCTGCCTTAAAATGATCCAAGGGATAACTAATCTAACTAACTAATAAATAATCTATGGTGTTGAAAGACAATGTCGGGTCTCACTAGGACTCACAGAGTTCTGATTTAGAATCAGTGATCATACGATCAGCACTGTTACACAGTTTTCATCTTCAGGACACAGTTTGCTCTGCACTCAACGCTCGTTTCAATGCAAATCTGACTATTTATGGCAAAGCCGCAGCATAGAGAGCAAAGGTTTTAGCGGTTTTATTAATTGTACAATGTATTAATATTATAATTGTCTTAATAATAATAATTGTCTGCTCCCGGCTGCCCTTGGGGGGAAGGACGGGATGGGTTAAGCGCAGAGCTCAATCGCATCGGCGACCCTGAGAAAGACAATGCATGTGTGTGTGTGTATTCCTGTGTGTGTGCCGCCCCCATGTCGTTGCATGGCAAATAAAGACGTCTCATTATTATTATTATTACTCACACTGTTTAGAAAAACACGTGAGTCCGTTGTTTAACTTACATGGATTTAGCAGAAGTACACCGTTGTCTGTAGATTTAACAAAGAGCAAGTATTCAGTCCAATATGACATTAGCTAACTAACGTTAGAGCAGCCTGCCTAGCTGTATGCTAACTTTAGGCATATCTGCAGCTGGGAACAGCCACGCACCACTCACACCAGAAACGATGATACTAACGTTACAGAAGGAAGTGATATGTCTGCACTGTGAGTTTGTGGGACTGACAATTTCAGTAGTGGCAGCTGTAGCTACTGTATTACTGATGCTTTCCCATTTAGCCATTTCAAATAATATTGTAGGTCGTTGCTTGAGTGGAAGCAGAGCGCTGTGCACATACACACACCGCCCCATAACGAAATATGGCTCTTATTAAAACAGTGTCATTCTTAAAGTACCGGTACTAATAAAACGGGGTATTGTACGGTTTTTAACGGCAGGGTATTGCAATACCCTTATAGTATCAACATACCGTGCAACACTAGTTTATACAGCTCAATATACAAACCTGACTTAGAAGAGCCAGGAAAGAGTCTTTGATTTGTTGGCAAATCCATAATGAGACGGCAACACCATAATTTTAGATTGATTATTAGGTATCCACTTTTTCAATTTAAAGAAATCTGTTGTGCTACTAATACTCCATCATACACTCGACACAATCACACAAATGCTTTATCATGTACTATACAGTGACACTGACAGATTAGCATGCTAGCTAGTAGGCTACTTATCTTCCTTGCGTTGGTCAGGAAGTCCCTGCCTTTCTCTTCAGCTGTTCTTTTTTTTCTGGCTTCTCTGAAATACTGACATATTTATTTTGTATTTATTTTTATTTTACCTTTTAACCTGGCAAATCAATTAAGAACAAATTCTTATGTACAATGACGACCTGGCAAGAGACAACGCTTCTTGAAGGGAGGGGGGGGGGGGGGGGGGGGGAGCTGAAACTATTCAGGATTAAGCATTTCCGACAATTACAATATATATATATACATACAACAAGCAATATAGCAGTGAGAGGGGCACCATGATAGACGGGCGATTGTAGATGTGACTGGGTTGAGAAACAGTTGCAGGAATCAGTGAGAATGTTCATCAGAGAGTGCTTGAATGCTGACTAAGGTGACCAGTTTTAGAGATTTCTGTAGGTTATATCTAGCATATCTAGCGTGAGTAATGTTTGTCCATCTTCACTATACTTTAAAGTAGGGATGCTCGATATTGGCTTTTTTACCGATACCGATATAACGATATTGTCCAACTCTTAATTTCCGATACCGATATCAACCGATATCAACCGATACCAATATATGCAGGGTTTCCCCTCCCAAAAAATGGAATAATTTCAGGTAATTAACATTACATATCTCTTGTTGTGGAATTAACACAACATTATGCATACTTTTGACAATAAATCAAATCTGAATTTGTTCTTACTTTCTTGCCTGGGTAAATAAAGGTTATAGAAATGTAAAAAAAAATTTAAATTAAATAAAGAAAATTGAAAACCGATACCGATATTTTCCGATATCACATTTTAATGCCGATATCGGCCGATAATATCGGTAGGCCGATAATATCGGACATCCCTACTTTAAAGGGAAGTTCCTCTTCTGCCTGGCTGGCCTCCTCTTGCTTCTTGAGGCGTGGGGTTCTCCACAAGGTGCAGCTCAAAAACTCAAACAGCTGTATTTTGGGCACAACCTCATCTAGCAGTGGGCTGTGTGCCCGGGGTTTGCTCAGCACAGTCAAAGGGCTGTTGCTGCATGGCACAGGCCATTGGAAATAATGGGTTTCAGGAGTGCAGGGGGAAGGTTGTCACATTTTCTCCCGAAAGCCGAATTATTCTACAGTTTGAGAATGCAGTCCTTGATATACATAACCTATTGACCCATACTAAGTGCAATATGAAGTCACTCGAGTGGATATCAGGAAGGCAGCAGGACCGGACGGCATCCCCGGCCGCGTCCCTAAAAGTCTGTGCCGACCAACTGGCCCCGGTATTCACTGACATCTTCAACCTGTCCTTGGAACAGGCCGTCATCCCCACCTGTCTGAAGAAGTCCCACCATCACCCTGTACCCAAAAAATCTACGCCCGCTTGCCTCAACGACTACCGCCCTGTAGCCCTCACCTCCATAGCCATGAAGTGCTTTGAGAAGCTAGTGAAGGGCTACATCTGTTCCTCCCTCCCCATCAACCTGGACCCTCTGCAATTTGCATATCGCCCCAACAGGTCCACGGAGGACGCCATAGCCCATGTGCTGCACACAGCAGCATCACATCTGGACAAGAGGAAGGGGAACTATGTGAGAATGCTGTTCATCGACTTACAGGCTCAGCATTCAATACCATAGTCCCCCTCCAAACTCATAGCCAAGCTCAGGGGACCTGGGCTTGAACTATGACCTGTGCCAGTGGGTCCTGGACTTCCTGACGGGCAGACCCCAGGTGGTAAGAGCCGGCAACTGCACCTCCTCATCCATCACGCTCAACATAGGGGCCCCCCAGGGCTGTGTTCTGAGCCCCCTCCTCTACTCCCTGTACACACATGACTGCGTAGCACAGCGGAACAACAACACCATCATCAAATTTGCTGATGACACAGTAGTGGTGGGCCTGATCTCTGCAACGACGAAAGGGCCTACCTGGAAGAGGTAGAGAACCTGTCACAGTGGTGTCAGGAGAACTGCCTCTCCCTGAACGTCAGCAAAACAAAAGAGATGATTGTGGACTTCAGGAGGTCGGGGGTCAAGGACTACAGCCCCCTCAAGCATCGGACGGGGCACCAGTTTGAGAGAGGTGAACAGTTTCAAGTACCTCGGAGCCCACATATCCGAGGACTTGACATGGACCACACACATTGACAGTGTTGTGAAGAAGGCACGACAACGCCTCTACTTCCTCAGGCGCCTAAGGAAGTTCCAAGTCAGTCAGAAGATCCTTAGGAACTTCTACTCATGTACAATAGAGAGCATTCCTGACCGGCAACGATCACCTCCTGGTTTGGGAATAGCACTGCACAAGACCGTAGCAGACTACAAAGAGTGACACGTTCAGCCGAACGCACAATTAGAGGGGGGCTTCCCACCCTCCAGAACATTTACAACAAGCGGGTGCAAGGGGAAGGCTAAGAGAATTATTAAGGACTCGAGCCACCCGAACAACTGCCTCTTTGAACTGCTGCCGTCAGGCAAAGCGATACCGGAGTCTTATGGCGAGCACAGAAAGACTCAGAAGGAGCTTCTATCCCCAGGCCATCAGGCTGCTAAACGAACAATAATCGCTAAACGAACAATAATCACTATGCAACAACCATCAAATGCACACAGCACACACACCCACACGCACACACACACTCACTCAAACAAACAACACACTGCAGCACCCACTCTCCACACTTTAGATCACACAAACACACTTACACTTTATATTTATTGATAAAGGATTTGCACTACAACTCGTACACCTACTGTGAATTGTACCTAAACTGCACCTCGTCCATTTATGCCTTGCACTATATAGTATTGTATATTAGTACACTGCACAGTATTGTATATTGTATGGTAACTACGTCCTACGAACATTGTACATATGTCTAAACTGAACACTGTGACCTCTTTTTTTTTTTCTTCTAATTTTTACTATGTTTTTATTTCATACTTATCTTGTCATGCACAGTCTCTGGAGCGCAACAGTAAGAAGCATTTTGTACAAAAGTATTCTGTACTTCTGTATGACAACTATTAAAGAAACTTGAAACTTGAAAACTTGAGTGTTTGGAACACATTTCAGTGAGTCACCGTTTGCTGGGTCCTATAGCCTATTGGGAACCTTCTTGATGGACTAGTCACAGGTTCCCTGTTTGAAACAGTTACAATTGTTTGGCTCTCTTTTTGGATTACAGGATAGGTGGCTTTGAATTTATTCCCTTTAAAAAAAAAAATGCCTGTGAAATTCTTTGAAATGAAAGCGCATCAGAAGATTATTCACACCGGCAGACGCACCGGCTAACACCGTCGAATGGGTTATTCCTGAGAGCCAGAAAGAAAGGAGGAGGAGTGTATGGAACACTGGGCAGTGAGGTTAAAAACAAACCCCCCTGTGCAGAGTGGTTTTACGAGCTTACTGAGAGTTCCTCTCTCTCTCTCTTCTCTCTCTCTATCCTCTCTCTGCTCTCTCTCTCTCTCTCTCTTCTCTCCTCTCTCTCTACTCTCTCTCTCTCTCTCTCTCCTCGTCTCTCTCTCTCTCTCTCTCTCTCTCTCTCTCCTCTCTCTTCTCTCTCTCTCTCTCTCTCTCTTCTCTCTCTCTCTCTCTCTCTCTCTCTCTCTCTCTCTCTTCTCTCTCTCTCTCTCTCTCTCTCTCTCTCCTTCCTCTCCTCCTCTGTTTCTCTGGCTATCTTTCTTTCCCGCATGCCTCTATATCCTCAGTTGCACGCAATTCGCATGGCTCCAATCGTGCCGGGCCCCGGGCCGCACCGACGAAGGGCGTGATGGGGAAACATGGATGTTCTGCATGCCCGTAAATCTCACATCTGCCATTGCCACTGGTGTAACGGGCCGCGGCTACAGCTCTATGTCCTCGCGTGGGCCCGCGCTTCCCCACAGCCGGGAACAAGGAGGAGGAGGAGGGTGGGAGGGAGGGAGGGAGGGAACGCCATTTAAAAGCCCCTAAGGTTTTAGCACAAGCTTTATGAGTTTACACAGGTGGAGGTCCCCACTCCAGCCCTGTTTGTTGTGCACGGGGTATTAAATATTTAGAGCCGTTTAGATAGCATGCCTGGCAAAAACAATGCTTCAGAAACGCTTTTGGAAAGGGGTGGCCAGGGGGAGAGGGGGCTGGCGGGCGGCTGGTATAATAATAAGCTGCCATTAGTTAGTTATTTGCTTTCGGTTTGGAGGTGCCGGGTTGAATGGGAGCTCTGTGGGGGGATATGAGCTGTTAAATT
>NW_028171567.1:0-20000 GCF_963971535.1 Notolepis coatsorum
GCCCATTCAACATCAATGATCTATCGTTCAGGATGTGGGAACGTTATACTTTTTCATTCACACATTCATACAAAAATACGGTCTAGAGAATGAATATGTTTTTATCGTTTTCTTCAGTATTTCATAGAACGTGAGTCATAGCCATTTATGCATATATTATTAGATCATCAAATGCAGTTTGATAGCGATTGACGTCAGATTAAAAATGTCAATTGTACAAGGTCCTAAACGTCATGACTCATCATCTGCTGGTGACCGGAGGGGGGGGGGGGGGGGGGGGGGGGGGGGGTCGTTTATAATGCAATGACCGACGTTAAATGATTCATGTCGTATGGGTGATATATAGATCATAGCAGTATGGATAATAATAATAATAAAAAATGCTGAAACTCACCGCAGATTCCTCGTAGCGATGGGGGATGATACTGGAGCAAAAAGATCGCTATTATGGGATGTTGATCTATGCGCTCCATTTCCAGGTTGTATAATACTATATACGTCCAAATAATGTTGTTTATCGAGTTATGGCAACGGATCGATTATCCAGTGTGTCCAGATGGAGTCCCGCGAGCGATAGCGAGTGGCGGACGGAATAGGGGTGACACCAAGCACTTCCAGCCCCACTTCCGGTTTGGCAACTCACCGATCGGCCACCAGGTGGCGGTATTGAAGCGCTGGAGAGTTGAGTGGAGATCTACAGCACCAGTCATGACTCCGTGGGTGAAATATTGATCTCTATGACGGCGTAATCCGTCATTGGCAGATTAAGCATGGCGAGGAATAACGTCTTAATCCGTCAATGGCGGAGAACTGTATTTTTATTTTATTATTAATATATATATTATATATATATATATTTATTATAATTTTCTTTTTTATTCCTGTTGGGGCTTCTTGGACCAGATCGACATTGTAAATAAGAAACCTGTTCTTACGTAATGTTTTATCTGACTAAATAAAGGTAAAAAGATGAATATATATATGTCTAAAAAAAAATATGCAGGTATGTACAGATGTGTGTGTATATATATATATATATATATATATATATATATATATATATATATATATATATATATATATATATATCTCTCTCTCTCTCTCTCTCTCTCTATATATAATATATATACGGTATATACAGTATTATTGTACATTTTATCATACAGTTATATGGGTTATATGCAGGTGTATAAGTAGGTATATATGATTATGTGCAGATGTGTATGTGTTTAAATATATATATCTATGGTGTAAATATAAATATATAAATGTATATATATAGCGTATATATAGTACTATTGTACATGCTATCATACAGAGATATATGTGCAGACTATAGTAAGAGGTAGGTAGTTGCAGGTAGTGTACCCACATAAGACACACACACAGTCACAGATAACCCCCCCCCCCCCCCCCCCCCCACACACACACACACACACACACAACAAACTTCTCAACCCCGTCATCTTTCTAGTTCAGTAAAGTGCATTAACACTATACAGTGTAAAAAGTTATTCAATGTAATAAATATATAACAAGCTACTGAGTGAATACACTAATTTGATGTATATACAGTATTATTATGTTCAGTATTATACATTATGTACAGTATTCTAATTGTGATATCATTACTTTAATTAACATTATCATGTCAACTTCCCAGATGATCTTGTGAATCGGCTCAAAACCTGGGGATAAATCACAAGAAGAACGTAAAGTAACACCGTGGTAGATTATTTACATGCCACGGGGTCACGGTATAGAACTGAACTTACCGTCAAACTACCGTTTCTTTTTGGTAAGGGCTGACACACAATCAGGGATGCGTTCCTCATGGGACGGGGTTGCACTCCGTGCACCCAAAGATTTGAGCAGAAGCGCGTGCAGAGCAGAGGGTTACAGGAATGCGCTGCACTCGCCAACTCGCTATAAGTACCCACCTGGGCTACTTTGCATATCAATAGCACCGGTCGTCAGGTGTGTTAAATACGTCCTCAGATACATTCACACCTAACTTGTGAATGAAATGTCGCTGCTGGCGGGACAAAACCTCATAACTCCAAAAACCCAACTTTTCAGCAGATGAAAAAAACAAACACAGATTTGAGGGTGAATAGAGTTAGGAGGTTTAGACAGATGATCGGTTTAATGCTTTCCCATTGTTTAAACTTTGTAAAACCCACACACACATATGGAGGATGATCTACGGAGTTGATTTATATAAAAAATAAAATAAATTAAAATGGAGTTATGAGGTTTTGTCCCGCCAGCAGCGATGTGTTACATTCCATGCGTAGAGGCAATTAGGCACTGTCTTTAGTCTGTGCTTAAGCGAGGGAACATTTATGCGCATGCGCGGCAGCGCGCGTGCACGTGGCGTCATTAGTATGCGCGCAATCAGAGTTGATATGAGGAACGCACCTCTGCACACAATGCATTCATATCCATGTCCAGGGAGCGGGACATAGGGATAGGAGGAGGGGACAGGATGCTGCTTTGCTCCGGAGCTCGTATTAAAGGATTAGACCAATATTGCATTTCTTCCTCGTCTCAAATGACTAGCGATCACGTCGTCTGCCCACACAGCAATTTATTTCCATCTCTTGCCTCGTCAGAAACTTTGAACTGGAATTAACTCGCCTGGCGACCTCCATACCTCCTCCACGACCTCCATACCTCCTCCACGACCGCCTGGGTGTGTGTTCATAGATATAACATGCTCTCCAGAGATCTGAATTGTCGCCCGTCTTAAGTTAATCCATCAATATCACTGTGTTGTTCTCGCTCATGTACAGAGTGCTCATTTTGTTATGTCCACCGGGGGAGAGATTGTGTGTTCAATTGGTCGCAAGCTATCTAGGAGATGATAGAGACCTACAGGTTATCTATAGATAAATGATGGAGACCTACAGGTTATCTATAGATAAATGATGGAGACCTACAGGTTATCTATAGAGGAGATGATGGAGACCTACATGTTATCTATAGAGGAGCTATACAACACAGAGGCCCTCTACAGGAAGGGACAGAGCAGGACAACACAGAGGTCGTCTACAGGAAGAGACAGAGCAGGACAACACAGAGGTTGTCTACAGGAAGAGACAGAGCAGGACAACACAGATGCTCTACAGGAAGGGACAGAGCAGGACAACACAGAGGCTCTACAGGAAAAGACAGAGCAGGACAACACAGAGGCTCTACAGGAAGGGACAGAGCAGGACAACACAGGGGCTCTACAGGAAAAGACAGAGCAGGGCAACACAGAGGCTCTACAGGAAGAAAGGGACAGAGCAGGACAACACAGAGGCCTTCTATAGGAAGGGACAGAGCAGGACAACACAGAGGCTCTACAGGAAGGGACAGAGCAGGACAACACAGGGGCTCTACAGGAAGGGACAGAGCAGGACAACACAGAGGCTCTACAGGAAGAGACAGAGCAGGACAACACAGAGGCTCTACAGGAAGAGACAGAGCAGGACAACACAGAGGCTCTACAGGAAGAGACAGAGCAGGACAACACAGAGGCTCTACAGGAAGAGACAGAGCAGGACAACACAGAGGCTCTACAGGAAGGGACAGAGCAGGACAACACAGAGGCTCTACAGGAAGAGACAGAGCAGGACAACACAGAGGCTCTACAGGAAGGGACAGAGCAGGACAACACAGAGGTCGTCTACAGGAAGAGACAGAGCAGGACAACACAGAGGCTCTACAGGAAGAGACAGAGCAGGACAACACAGAGGCTCTACAGGAAGGGACAGAGCAGGACAACACAGAGGCTCTACAGGAAGGGACAGAGCAGGACAACACAGAGGCTCTACAGGAAGGGACAGAGCAGAACAACACAGAGGCTCTACAGGAAGGAAGGGACAGAGCAGGACAACACAGAGGCTCTACAGGAAGAGACAGAGCAGGACAACACAGAGGCTCTACAGAAAGGGACAGAGCAGGACAACACTGAGGTCCTCTACAGGAAGAGACAGAGCAGGACAACACAGAGGTCCTCTACAGGAAGAGACAGAGCAGGACAACACAGAGGTCCTCTACAGGAAGGAAGGGACAGAGCAGGACAACACAGAGGCTCTACAGGAAGGGACAGAGCAGGACAACACAGAGGCTCTACAGGAAGGGACAGAGCAGGACAACACAGAGGCTCTACAGGAAGGGACAGAGCAGGACAACACAGGGGCTCTACAGGAAGGGACAGAGCAGGACAACACAGAGGCTCTACAGGAAGAGACAGAGCAGGACAACACAGAGGCTCTACAGGAAGGGACAGAGCAGGACAACACAGAGGCTCTACAGGAAGGGACAGAGCAGGACAACACAGAGGCTCTACAGGAAGGGACAGAGCAGGACAACACAGAGGCTCTACAGGAAGGGACAGAGCAGGACAACACAGAGGCTCTACAGGAAGGGACAGAGCAGGACAACACAGAGGCTCTACAGGAAGAGACAGAGCAGGACAACACAGAGGCTCTACAGGAAGGGACAGAGCAGGACAACACAGAGGTTGTCTACAGGAAGGGACAGAGCAGATGTTCTACCAGTCTGTAGTAGCCAGTGTCCTCTTCTTCACCACTGTCAATATGTTGATGTTACCCCACCACTGGGGGGTAACATCAACTCAAGAGACACTAACAAACTGAACAAGCTAGTGAGGAAGGCTAGCTCCATAGTGGGAGTCGAGCTGGTCAAACTAGAGGTGGTGGCCGAGAGGAGGATGAGGAAAAAGCTGCCTGCTATACTTACTATCTTCATTTACACCCACTGCTGCACGCAATGCATGGGTGGGATTAATGCCTGATCCAATGTTTGATTGATTGATTGATTGATTGATTGATTGATTGATTGAACATTTTATTAACAGATTGCAGAATGGGTACAATACAGTACGGCTCAATACACACAATTGTTAAGGGGATGCAGACCAGAGAAGGACTTTCGTCTTGTTTACATCAGGGTCCCTCATTTTCAATTCATCATAACATATATGACATACAGATAGACAGTACTGCTACATCTAGACATTTATGACATACCAGATTTACAAATACAGTACTGTTTGTGATACAAAAAGAGTATCACAAACTGACAAACAGGGCTCGAACCATCAGAACACCAGTGGGTCTCATTCACCAAGGACTTACGACAAAAAGGGCTTTCTCTTTGGGCCATTTGAGACCTTTTCGGGCAAGACATGAATATAGACAGTATATTATATTATAATATAATATTAATTATATATGTTTTATTGGGACGGTTGGTGAATCCCAAAATCGGCCCGAAAAGGTCTCAAATGGCCCTAAGAGAAAGCCCTTTTTGTCGTAAGTCGTTGGTGAATGAGACCCACTGTGTGGAAGCTCAAGATTAATGTTCGATTGAAAAGAGACCAGTAGGAAGAAAATACAAAATATGCTTTCCCGACTACTAATACAATTTATTACAAAGTTCTGTAAAAACACATTCAGAATATATAAAGGCCTATGCGGGGGGTGGGGGGGGGGGCACTTAAAGGTTTCCAATTACCCCAGGGGGGCCTGACTGAAAAAGTTTGGGACCCACTGAATTAGAGGAGGTCCATTGGCAATAAGTGGGCTTTTATAAGCCATTCAGAAATAAGTGCTCACCATCTAATCACTGAAATGGCCAATTTTTTGCAGTAATCTCCAGATATCAAAAGTTAGTCAAACCAAATTACAGTACAATCTATTACAGTAGTTCTTCAAGGTCTGAGGTCTTAATGTGGTCTTTCAAAGAGACGTTTGCCTTTTTATAAATGTTTTATTCTCGAGTGATTAGGTTTGATGTTGTACCCAAAGCATGTGTCTATACTGATGTCAACCCAAACAACCACCAAACAACATCCAATGCATAATGTTTATTACATATTGCTGTATTGTCTTTTTCTTAAATGGGAGATCTAATTTCAAACCTTTATTAAAACTCAAAAGGCAACTGAGGTTTCCCTCATTTACAGGCACGTCAAGTGTACATATAAGTTAAGCAAACCATATAGAGTTAAGCAAAAGAAAAGGCATATAAAATCACAGCATATACAATCCGAACAATTAGACAAGTAAGGATAACAATCCATTAAAACATGTGCAACTTGATTGACAAAGGTTGGAGATCAAGGTTTTAAACTCTGAAACAAAGGGGATACTATAATGATGTAGTATAAGGAGGTATCTTACCAATAAGACCATGTAACAAAGATACTGCACAAAAGCCCAAAGGTAATTTTCACTGTTAAAACGTGACTTGGTGCAACTGTAAGCTGTATGGCCTTGAGAGAAAGAGGTATTGTAAGATGTACAGCTGTGATCATCTTGGATGCCTTTTTCTTGCACTCAAGTGTTCACAGAGAATCTAAAGTGTACAGGGTGGAACGAGCGATACCACTGATTACTGTTGCTAAGCTAACGTTCCATAAGTTACATTACCACTGATTACTATTGCTAAGCTAACGTTCCATAAGTTCCATACGTTACTGTTGCTACCTCAGCTAACGTTACATAAGTTACGTTACATTACTGTTGCTACCTCAGCTAACGTTACATAAGTCTATAAATAGAGCGGCACGGTGGTGTAGTGGTCCAGGGTTCGATTCCCGCTTGGGGACCAGGTTTCCGCGATGCCAGGTACCCAGGTGGGTGATCTCCCAGGCCTTTCTGTGTGGAGTTTGCATGTTCTCCCCGTGCTCGCAAGGGTTTCCACCCCGATAAGATAAACCCAATGGAAAAACATGCACAACAGATCGCTAACGCTGTGGCGTCCTTGACGAAGACGGACAGGAGCACTTGGATTGGTCCCCCGGGCGCGGCTCACGTTGACGCCCTATCTGCTCCCGGCTGCCCATGGGGGGAAGGACAACGGGATGGGAAAAGTGCAGAGAGACATTTCATCGGCGACTCAGTGCATGTGTGTGTGTGTGTTCCTGTGGGTCGCCCATCTCGCGTGTGTGTGTTAAAACTGCATGACAAATAAAGACTTCTAGTCTAGTCCAATGACATACATTACTGTTGCTACCTCAGCTAACGTTACATAAGTTACAGTATACATTACTGTTGCTACCTCAGCTAATATTACACAAGTTACATACATTACTGCTCGCAGCCCTCCAGGAGTTGCTGTTCGTATCTCGGTCGTGGTTTGATTGATTGATTGATTGAACATTTTATTAACAGATTGCAGAATGGGTACAATACACTACGGCTCAATACACACAATTGGATGCAGACCAGAGAAAGACTTTCGTCTTGTTTACATCAGGGTCCCCCATTTTCAATTCATCATGACATCTATGACATTCATGACATACAGATATACAGTAGGCCTACTGTTACATCCAGACATTTATGACATACAAGACATACAAATATACAGTAATATACATACTGTATATATACTGTATATACAGGTGGTAAGACCTGCTCGTACAAACAAGATTTGTCAGAAACTGCCAAAATGAGCTTCTCGTCCGTTATCGATTGGTTTGCTTTGCTGTTGATTTCTCTCCAGATACCTCAGATTTATAATCCCTCCCCTCGGTTGATCCGATCGGCCCGTTGACAAGAATGTGACACATTGACGTCGGTGAGCTCTGCGGCTAAAGCTGACTTTAGACTTTAAACTTTAAACCTTTTCAACTGAGAGCTCCGGAAAAAAAGCACTGCTTCAAAAACGTGAGGCGCATAGCATGGTGGAGAAACGTGACGATTGAGAGGGATTATGTTTGTATGAGTCTATACATTGTTTTAAATTATGATTGAGAGGGATTAGGCTTGTATGAGTCTATAAATGGTCTTAAGTACTTAATTTATATAGCACCTTAAATACAGGGATTGCAGCTCAAGGTGCTTAACAGCAAATAGCATAAAATGAACAATTAGCATACAGTTGACAGAATAAAAGCAATGCATAAAGTGCAGACATAAGAAAGAATAGGCATACAATATGTATACAATAGACAGGATAAAAAGAATGCAGTAAAATAGCTCTCATTATACAGTACAATAATCATGTGCAAAAGGAGTCATGTTTTTCGGATACATGATCTCCAAGCTTGACATAGTATTGTCGGCTCCCTTTAATATAATGTCGTGAACCAATTTAATACACAGTCAGAGAGACCCACTAGCTTTTCCAACCTATTCATTTTGATATTATTATGGTCAATTGTATCGAAAGAAGAGGACGAGAATTGATACCTTGTTAGCATCAGATTTTAATCTGAGGTCACTGATCATTTCGGTGGGAGCGGTGTCAGTGCTGTGGCATGATGCTCTGAAGCCTGATTTAAATTCCTCCAGGATGCTGTGAAAATATTTATTTGGACCGAGACCATTTTTTCAAGTATTTTGCTGATGAAGGGGAGATTTGCTATTGGCCTATAATCTATAGTCAGTGCATTACTGTCCAGGTTTTCTTTTGTAAGGGTTTTATAAACAGCCATTCTGAATGTGTCTGGGAAGATGCCGGTTAGAAGAGATGTATTTATCATTTCTAGGACATGATCTGAGACACTGTTGTACATATTGGATCGACGCAAGAGGTGGATGAACTCCATGACAGTTCTATAAAGCTCAGCTGATGCAGGCTAACGCATGTGAATTGGCCTATGGTGGTTACACAGGGTTTGCAGATGGTGTCTGTGTTTACATTTGAGGTCATGCTAGTTCTGATTGAAGTTATTTTGTCAGTGAAGAACAGTGCAAGTTCTTCACATTTTGATGCAGACACTAGTGGGGGGGGGGGGCAGCGTTGAGCAGCTGGTAAATCGTGGAGAACAACATTTCTCTGTGATAATTGTTATTATTATTATTATTATTATTATTATTATTATTATTATTATTATTATTATTATTATTATTATTATTATTATTATTATTATTATTATTATTATTATTATTATTATTATTATTATTATTATTATTATTATTATTATTATTATTATTATTATTATTATTATTATTATTATTATTATATTATTATAATTATTATTGTGGAGAAGTGATGATTGAGAGGGATTGTGTTTTTATGAGTCTACTACTCTTAAAAACATGTAGTTTATCTTCAACCACATCACTGACCTCCTCCACCCCCACACTCAGTCACGGACACTGACCTCCTCCACCCCCACACTCAGTCACGGTCACACTGACCTCCTCCTCCACCCCCACACTCAGTCACGAACACACTGACCTCCTCCACCCCCACACTCAGTCACGGACACACTGACCTCCTCCACCCCCACACTCAGTCACGGACACACTGACCTCCTCCACCCCCACACTCAGTCACGAACACACTGACCTCCTCCACCACCACACTCAGTCACGGACACACTGACCTCCTCCACCCCCACACTCAGTCACGGACACACTGACCTCCTCCACCCCCACACTCAGTCACGGACACACTGACCTCCTCCACCCCCACACTCAGTCACAGTCACACTGACCTCCTCCACCCCCACACTCAGTCACGGACACTGACCTCCTCCACCCCCACACTCAGTCACGGACACTGACCTCCTCCACCCCCACACTCAGTCACGGTCACTGACCTCCTCCACCCCCACACTCAGTCACGGACACTGACCTCCTCCACCCCCACACTCAGTCACGGTCACTGCGATCCTCAGACACCGGTCAGCTCTTTTATCCTTTTTTTTATGTTTATTTTGTTTTGTTATTTTAGGTTTGTAAGAGATTTTGTTTATGTATGATATTGTGAGAAAGGGGCAGGACTAGATAAGCATTTGCTTCCTTCTGCTTCTTCTCGAACTCATTTGTTTATCATTTAATGAAGAATGTAAGATTTCATTTTACATTTGTTTCTTTAGTTTATAATTTTTATTGTGTTTTGAAGTAACATTTAATTCATATGGCCAATCAATTTAAGAGTAAGTTGAAACTAGCTAGATAAATAATATTGATTATGTGTATTTGAGATATCTGAGAGGCTGAAGGCTAGGGGCCCTTGGTTTTTGTATAACCTGATTAAATAACACACACAATACCTCACACACACACACACACACACCCACTCTCACACGTATAAACACACTCACATATTAATAACTACACACACAATAGCTCACAAACACACAAACACCAACTCTCACCCATATAGACACACTCACATGGCTATTAGACAAATAACACCAGTCACACACACTAGTTTCATATGGCTGTGTCAAGGATGGACCTGTGCTGCTGCTGTGCTGTGTAACCTGTGCTTTGTCTGCTGAATAAATCACCTTTTTTCATCAGCCATTGCCTCTGAAACCAATCTCCACTGAGTTTGAATTCTTCCTTGGAAACCAGCGCTCTACTCACAAAATATGCTTCAGTTTTTATATGGTTGATTGTTCGAGATAATATAAACTCAACTCAACTCAACTCAACACTCCATTCCCCGAACCAGACTGCGGACCTTTAGGGACAGAGCTTTCAACATGGCAGCTCCCACCCTCTGGAACTCCCTCCCCACAGAACTCCGCAACGCCCCAACTCTGGACTGCTTCAGGAAACTCACCTTTTTAACATGGCCTTTGACCCCTAGCTTCGTATATTTAATGTTGTGTGTATGTCTACCATGTTTGTCTCTTGTCTGTTATTGCCCTATGTAAAGTGACCTCGGTTTTCATGAAAGGCGCTATATAAAACCAAGTTATTATTATTACTATTATCATCCAAACTACATAGTGGAAAATGGCCGATCTCGCTTAAAATATGTAAATAAAGTACTCATCGACCACAGGAAAAAAGATACACATTGTACGTTATGTTATAGCCATAAGTAATATATTGACGTGCAACAAAACCATTGAAAACCATAGAAAACAGGCACAGGGCGCGTTCAAAAAGGTGTCCAATGTGATACAGCCTAAAGCAAACACAACCCGGCCGATACACAATACTGACTTGAGGAATGGGCATAGATTCATGTAAAAAAAGAGACAAACATCAGCCATGATAAATATAGTAGTCCGTGCGGAGGGGGGAGCCGGTGATAGCGCGAGGGGTGGACGGGTGCCAAATTAGATTCTTGCCAGTCGAGGTATAGACGGAGGGCGGGCAGAGAACAAAATTAACTGACGACCCAAATCACTCTGAGGTCAGGCCGCCGGGAATCTCCTGCCCACACACGCACCGCGCGTCAGACACATATCATTTATTCAAGGATATTTGGCAGAGGTGCCCCCCGTGCTCGCTGTGGTGCATTATCCTGGCGCTCACGTCCCCCCGGAGAGAGAGGACACGCTCCTATGTAATTGTAAAACAATTGACTTGCTCATCGTGATGCGTGTGTATCACAGACAATTATGTTGACGAATTAAAGAGTCTTATCAAATGTCATATGACTGAGTGCGACCATCTCTCCTGAAAATAAGAGACAGTTATTCAAGGTTACCTTATCATCGAGCAAAATGGCAACTGACTTTATTAGACCATTTATTAGACCATTTATTAAACCATGTATTAATCCATTTATTAGACCATTTATTAGACCATTTATTAATCCATTTATTAGACCATTTATTAAACCATTTATTAGACCATTTATTAAACCATTTATTAGACCATTTATGAAACCATGTATTAATCCATTTATTAGACCATTTATTAAACCATTTATTAGACCGTTTATAAAAACCAAAAACATGTGTAAAACACACATTTTCTGTGATATCGTTATCATCTTTGGACTTGTACTAGGTAAGGTTCAGGCTATGAGTCTACACATTATTTTAAGCGATGTTGAGAGGGATTATGTTCATATATAACAATGTTGAACGGAAATCGCCTCCTCCACCACCGATGTGTAGCACCAGGGCTGTTTCTTGCCATATGCGGACTATGCGGTTGCATTGCCCCCTAAGCTGCCATTTTAGCCTATTTTTCTTTTTTTTTCTTCTTAAAATGACCAGTCTCTCTTGGTATAGCCAAGCACTCTCGTGCGTTGAGTGAAAACACCTATATGCTCAAGAAAAAGAAAAAAATATATATACAGTATATACACAGTATATATTATAATATATATATATCCTCTTAACGTTCGGGGGCCCCAAACTACACTTTGCATAGGGCCCCCAAAAAGCTAAAAACGGCCCTGTGTAGCGCACAACCTTGAGTAAAGTATTTTTTTATTATACATTTTTTTTTAACCTTTATTTACCCAGGCAAGCAATTAGGAACAAATTCTTATATACAAAAGCACCCTGATCAAAAAGCAAAGGCCTTTTGAGAGAAGGGGGGTGGCGGCGGGGGGGGGGGGGGGGGGGGGGGGGAGGCTGTAACAAAAACAAGGTTATGTACATGCATACAAGTAAATAAAATACAAAATGACAGTAGCAATAGTATACAAGGACAACAATAAATAAGGGTGAGAGAAGGAAAGAGAGAGAGGCAAAAAGAGAAAGGGAGAGTGAGAACCAGAGGGAGAGAGAGAGAAGAATAGGGAGAAGGAGGGAGGTAGGTGAGGGGGGGGGGGGGAGAAGAATCTGAGGGCTATGCGTGCGATTGGGAGGCAGTCAGCAGGTGCACCAGTCGGTTAATATCGGTGGCAGATTTAGTTTAAAAGCAGTGAGCGATGTGAGAGCAGTGAGTTTAAGGGTGTTTTTGTAATGTGTTCCAGTCAGATGCAGCAGCAGATCGGAAGGCGTTGCGGCCGGACACCGTGCAGGCTTTGGGGACGGTGAGTTTGATTAAGTTGCTGGACCATGGGCGGCTAGGTGGTGCAGTGGGCAAGGCGCTCACCACCAATGCAGGAGACGCTGGGTTCGAGCCCAGCTCTCCGCATTGCTATCAGCTTGGCTGGTCGTTCATACTAATACAATTGGCAGTGTTAGGGGGAGGGAAGCCGATGGGTGGGGATCGGACGTTGTGGACAGTGACTCCTACAGGTCGGTCGGTGCGCCTGCGCAGCAGAATCAGGAAGCGACGGGGGCGGCGTGCCCTCCAAACACGCAGATCCCCGACGCTGAGAGATCGCGCTGTGCAGGTGAAAAGATGTGACGGCTGCTTCCTCGAGTACCGGAGGGGACACGTGATGCAAGGCTATTGGTCCACATTGCAGCCGGCTTGTGGGAGGCATGGCCTAACAGCGTTCGAGACAGGGGAGGGTAGAATTGGACGATATGAAATTGGGATGGGAGAAAAATTGAAAATGGGAGAAAAAGCAGATAAAAAAAAAAAAGTTGCTGGACCATAGGTTGAATTGTCTATATACTACTACCGATGCACTCAGAGTGAAGCACGCAGATTCGGGACTGCTAGACGAGCAATACCACATACCCGTAGCCCTGTCGTGGAAACCAGGGGGGGGGGGGGTTAAGAATGCGCTTGGTCAAATGATCTTATTGATACAAATGTATTTGCTAAAACATGGTAAATTTAATACAAATTAGTTTAGGAGTTTGGTAGAGGACTTGATGTTCTCTGGCCAGGATAATTTAGTCAAGGGCCTCGACTCTTCTGTGAGGTCACCTTATAATGGCAAATGGCTGCATTTATATAGCAGCTTTTATCCAAAGCGCTTTACAATTTGTTCCTCGCATTTTACCCACTCACTCACACATTCACACACCGACGGCGGAGGCGACCATGCAAGGTGCCAACCTGCACATCGGGAGCAATTAGGGGTTTTAAGTGTCTCGCTCAAGGACACTTCGACACGCTGCCCGGGAGGAGCGGGAATCGAACCGAGAACCTCCGGATTACCAGACGAATGCTCTACCTCCTGAGCCACTGTTGCCCCAATCCATATATTAGATTATATCTGACACAAAGGGAGGGGGCAGGGGAAGGGTTGGCCAGTTGTTATAGGTACAGGAAGGAAGGTATAGACAGGAAGGAGAGGGTGAGGGCGAGGGCACAGGCAGGGGGGCGGGGGGGGGGTGTTAGGGTTCAGGATGGGGAGAGGTAGGGGTTAACAAAAGGTCTAGGAAAGGAATCGACCACAGCCCCCAGAAGTATACCCCTCCTGCTGACTCATTGTACACACTTTGTACGTCGTTTTGGATAAAAGCGTCAGCTATAAATGACTAAATGTCAGTTCAACATTTGCATAAAATTACTTACGTTTACCTGTAGCTAAATAGCGGACAGCGTTCAACTTTTCTTTTACTCTGTCGGGTGTCGATAGCTCTACTATTCTCGTACACCACACAGGCTAATTTCAGTGAGACTTGTGTGTGGATCCCTCCAGTTAATTTGACCTGCTCAAACACTTTTGTTTAGTTTGTCTAAAGTAAATCCTTGGGGAGCATAAATTACACCCAGACCTTTGTTGCTGTGTTGAAACATCTCTTCAGGTTTTCGGAGAGACAGTGGTGTGTGTAACTATATCAAAAGCACTTCTCTTTAATGACTTATTATGTTATTATTATCCTTCCACCAGCCTCGTCTGCTCGACTGTTAGGACACTTCACATCCGCGGGAAAAGGTGATTCTCGCACATCCCTGTGAGAATAGCAGGCTGGCAGGTTTTTTTTTAGATAGAGAATAACAGGCTTTCACAGATAAAGAAATTAAAAGGATTCTATTGTAAAACATAAAGCCATTGTCAAGGAAACCAGGGTCAGTGTATGGCATTGGCTAGACATATACAATCTAGCCATACACTGACCCGTGTACGTTCAG
Organism: Notolepis coatsorum; assembly: GCF_963971535.1. NCBI lineage: Eukaryota > Metazoa > Chordata > Actinopteri > Aulopiformes > Paralepididae > Notolepis > Notolepis coatsorum. Next base: position 14,655 of record NW_028171567.1, read on the forward strand.
TTCAAGCATTCAGCGTTCATGCATTCAGTTCAAGGCATTGTGCATCCATAAACGTATCGTCCGGGCTGTGTGTGTGTGTGTGTGTGTGTGTGTGTGTGTGTGTGTGTGTGTGTGTGTGTGTGTGTGTGTGTGTGTGTGTGTGTGTGTGTGTGTGTGTGTGTGTGTGTGTGTGTGTGTGTGTGTGTGTGTGTGTGTGTGTGTGTGTGTGCGTGTGCGTGTGCGTGTGCGTGTGCGTGTGTGTGTGTGTGTGTGTGTCAGTGGCGGCTGCTGACCAAATTTTTTGGAGAAGCAAAAATTATATTTTTAAAACATCCCCCACTGTGTGTGTCAGTGGTGGCTGGTGAGTTAAAAAAAAATTGGGGAGGACGGGAGAGATACAAAAATAAATGTAATAAAGAAGTCCGAAATTCAAGCTTTTTTTTTTTTTTTTAACTACGAGGCATTTATTCATCATATTCATTTTTTTTATAATATCAAACAGAAGACTGAGTCTGTGCTAACCGAATACAGAAGCCATGTTCACTGTTTTTTGGGGGGAAACAATATCTTTGACCTGTATTGAAGACCTTTTTAAGACCACTTTCAATAGAATCTAATAAATATTTTATTGCCATACCAGCAAAGAACTATTAAGGAAAATGACTAAGAAGTAATTCCATATTTATTGGCCTGATACGCTATTACCATACGGCTTACTCTGCAGCCCCGACATTTCCCCCCCAAACACATTGAAACATGATACAGAGAAGTTATCGCAACATAGAAGTAATTCCTAATCCCAATACCATTTTAAGACCTATCTGACTTTTTAAGGCCCAAAACCATGGAAATTGCCATGGATTTCAGGACTTAAAAAAAAACACCCATACTCCCAATAACCATCTCAGACCAACCCATAACCCTAACTGGATCATTCGAGTTCCTCGGCACCCACATCAGCAATAAACTCAAATGGGACAATAACGCCACTGCCATCATCAAAAAGGCCCAGCAGCGCCTGTACTTCCTCAGGCAACTGAGGAAATACAGAGTCCAACAACGCCCGCTGGTCCAATTCTACACCGCCATAATCCAAAGCATCCTCACCTCATCCATCACAGTCTGGTACGGTTCCACTGACAAACACACCAAACGCAAACTCCAACGCATCACCAAGACAGCCTCCGAAATAATTGGCTGCCCCCTCCCCTCTCTGGACTCCATCTACACCTCACGCACAGTCACCCGCTCTGGTAAAATAGTCAACGATCCCTCCCACCCAGCACACCACTTATTCCAGCGCATGCCCTCAGGTCGCTACAGGTCAATTTCAACCAGACACACACGCTTCACAAACAGCTTTTCCCCCACAGCAGTCCGAACACTAAACACCCTGGCCCGCCCCCCCCTTGCACAGACGGGCAAGCATCTGAACTGAAATGAACATGAACTGAACTGACACTTGTTATATGTGACTGTCCTGTATGTATTTATGTATTTATTGTACTGCCACCTGGGTGGATGCGGCCGGTATTGCACTTTGGCATTCTCAGGATGATTCCCCATGTTAACCCCGAGTCCGTGTGCCTGTACTGAATGGAAATATCGAATAAAAGAAAAATAACTAGGGATGTCCGATATTATCGGCCGACTGATATTATCGGCCGATATCGGCAGTAAAATGTGATATCGGAAAATATCGGTATCGGTTTAAAAAAAACAAAAAACAATAACAATATTTGTTATATATATATCCAGTGAAATTATTAGTTACCTGAAATTATTCAGTTTTTTGGACGGGGAAACCCTTCATATATCGGTATCGGTTGATATCGGTTGATATCGGTATCGGAAATTAAGAGTTGGACAATATCGGAATATCGGTATCGGTAAAAAAGCCAATATCGAGCATCCCTAAAAATAACGATGAAAACCCGACTATACTCGGGTCTGGCGCTGAACGGTTGGCGAGTTAACCCGACTTTACTCGGGCGTGGCGCTGATTGAGTTAAAGGAACACGCCAGCGTTTTGGGAAATTTGCTTATTTGCCATCTACCCTGGAGTTAGACAAGCAGATACTGTACATACCCTTTCCTTCTCTGTGCATGCATTAGGCTTAATGTGGTAAATACACAGGTCACAACATGTTTACAGGAACGTTTTGGAGTTGTATTTGGAGTGTATTTCGTGACTGTTGGGAGCTAGGCTACACTGGCACACCTAATTCCAGTGAATGATGCTAAGCTAGGCTAACGTTGCGGCTGTTCCCTAAGCCTAATGCATGCACATTGCACAGAGAAGAAAATGGTATGTAACTGGAGAAATCTCTCTCTCTCTCTCTCTCTCTCTCTCTCTCTCTCTCTCTCTCTCTCTCTCTCTCTCTCTCTCTCTCTCTTGCTCTCTCTCACAGACTAAACCAGTAATTCTCAAACGGTGGGGTGTAATCGAATGGGGAGAGCCTGCACGCACACAAGAGATCATTTCTGCTTGCTTTTCGACTTACTTTACTTTTCAACCCTAAAATCAGAATCACAATAGGAGGCCAATGAAAATATAATGTTTTAGGCAAATTTGCACATAAGGTGGGAAGCTACTCTATCTTCTGTGCCAAACTCACCACGACGCAGCTCAATTAGACCCTGGAGATTTACATGACTTGATTTATGTCAGTTTCTTCTACAAGGTGAAAGACTTTGTCAGTAAACTTCTTTCTGTGTTGGCAGGCGCGGACTGGCCATCGGGAAATTCTGGAATATTCCCGGTGGGCCGGCCGGTCCATCTCCACTTGCGAGGGCTGCCCAACCTCTTGTGTTTGAATTTTTTTAAGCAGACATATTATTTATTGGCGGTTTCTATGTATGATATGCCTATATCAGGGGTTCCCAATAGGCGGCAAGCGAGGCATTTTCATTTCTATAAGTTCTATTAATCAAACGCAGAAAATGAAAATACTATGTACGTTTCTGTGGCCGCTTTTATTATGATTTATTATTATTATTCGTAGCGCAGAGAACTTTTATTATGAAACAGGAAACACCTCCACCAATGCCTCCGCCTCGCATATCAAAAGCCCACCAAGGGAAGCGGATGAGATTTGGCTTAAGACCAATTAAATCGCATTAAAAGTTAAACGTCATAATATAGCCTTCGTTCTAGCTAGCTAATCTATAGATGGTGATGTTGATGTACTGGTGTAGTATGTGTATGACAGTGAACGATTTCATAAAGTTAATTGAACAACAATTGAAAATGGAAGAAAATGGAAGGCTGACACTGCAATTGTTCAGACGAGAGTGAGTAAGGGACAACGTTCTACAAACAGAATGGCTAACTGGATCGGCTAATTTTGCTATTTTGAAGGAGAGAAGGATGTCATTCCTTCTTAGTAGGATGGGGTGAGTGATTATTTTTTATTTGTTTTATTAACACACACACACCTGTGTGCTTTAGCTTGGTTTATTTGAAACATATTATGAACCTGATGGTTATAGATCGTATAGCTTTACGCTCTGCTCTATTGGGAACTATCCCTTTAATCCATTCCTTCCCAGCCAGTCGCCTGCCTAGCTCACAGTCACAAACAGGACCTTCCCAGGCAGTCGCCTGCCTAGCTCACAGTCAAAACAGGACTTTCCCAGACAGTCACCTGCCTAGCTCACAGTCAAAACAGGACTTTCCCAGACAGTCACCTGCCTAGCTCACAGTCACAAACAGGACCTTCCCAGGCAGTCACCTGCCTAGCTCACAGTCACAAACAGGACCTTCCCAGGCAGTCACCTGCCTAGCTCACAGTCACAAACAGGACCTTCCCAGGCAGTCGCCTGCCTAGCTCACAGTCACAAACAGGACCTTCCCAGGCAGTCGCCTGCCTAGCTCACAGTCACAAACAGGACCTTCCCAGGCAGTCGCCTGCCTAGCTCACAGTCACAAACAGGACCTTCCCAGACAGTTACCTGCCTAGCTCACAGTCACAAACAGGACCTTCCCAGGCAGTCGCCTGCCTAGCTCACAGTCACAAACAGGACCTTCCCAGGCAGTCGCCTGCCTAGCTCACAGTCACAAACAGGACCTTCCCAGGCAGTCGCCTGCCTAGCTCACAGTCACAAACAGGACCTTCCCAGACAGTCGCCTGCCTAGCTCACAGTCACAAACAGGACCTTCCCAGGCAGTCGCCTGCCTAGCTCACAGTCACAAACAGGACCTTCCCAGACAGTTACCTGCCTAGCTCACAGTCACAAACAGGACCTTCCCAGGCAGTCGCCTGCCTAGCTCACAGTCACAAACAGGACCTTCCCAGGCAGTCGCCTGCCTAGCTCACAGTCACAAACAGGACCTCCCCAGACAGTTACCTGCCTAGCTCACAGTCACAAACAGGACCTTCCCAGACAGTCGCCTGCCTAGCTCACAGTCAAAACAGGGCGCCCACTCCGACAAGGTTAATTGACGTGACGTGACATGCAATGAGCGATAGATTTTTTTTTCTGCCTCCTCATGCCGCCTCAGAAAGATGCCGCCCCGGGCTGCTGCCCATGTTGCCCATATCTAAGTCCGCCACTGGTTCGCTTTTTTTTGTCTTTAAATGTCCAAATGTTCAACTGCAACAAGGACGTCACGACGACATTGAACGGAATCTTCAGTGAATTCCCCTCTGACACCTCTCGACACTCCAAGGTGCTTAATGTAGTTACAACGACTGTTCGTTGAACGCCAGGCACGTGATTTAATAACAAACGAGCGTTGCTCGCTCTCGCCCGGAATACAGATTGAAAGGCGACAAAGAGTTTTAGAGAAGCACTGCGCTGCTGCGGCGTGGACTCATCCTCTCCGGGGAGGACCGGGCCAGAGGAGGAGGCTGGAGCAGCAGCAGCCGTCTGCAATCAAACTCCATCTATCACACTTAGAAAAGCTGCACACCTCCACCTCCACCACCACCCAGGCTCCGGTACGCAGGAACGAGCTGGCACCCCAGAGGGTGCTGCTTTCATATAGGCCCGGCAGGATGAAGCAGTGAATAACCCATTGGGTCGTTTCTCATTAGGAGTGGGTACTATCGGTTAAAGCAGGGGTTCTCCCAGTTTCGACGACGAGGGGTTGAGGGCCGCCCAAGAATATAAACGGAACGCAAAATAATTCCAAATTGCTATAGCTAACGTAAATGGTCAAATGGTAAATGGCTGCATTTATATAGCGCTTTACAATTTGTTCCTCACATTTTACCCGTTCACTCACACACCGACGGCAGAGGTGGTGACCATGCGAGGTGGCGACCTGCTCATCGGGAGCAATTAGGGGTTAGGTGTCTTTGCTCAAGGACACTTCGACGACACCCTGCCCGGGTGGAAGCGGGAATCGAACCGGGAACCTCC
>NW_028171567.1:22500-39764 GCF_963971535.1 Notolepis coatsorum
TGAACAAATGAATTGTGAATTCGACGAACAGTTGAAGCCCTCCCTTCTCGGAGATCTGACTCCACCAGTGGGTTAAACACGGCCGTGGCATGTTATGTTATTAAAGTTAATGATATATCAATTAATCATCGATCTGGCTTCAAATCTATTCTTAACTGGGTCAGAGACACACGATGGCATCACACTTCGCAGTTCCCAGAGGGGTTTTATTGGTAACCTTTGACCAGACGGGGGAAACTAGTTTTGTCATCTGTATTGTACTTTGTCTTGTGGAGAGATATGCAGATTTATTTCCTTTCATTTACCCCAGTTTCTTATGCAAATGCGACACAATCTTGAGAAAGCGTCTTGCATTTACTCAAATCAGTTGGAAGTAGGCCTTGCTAATGGCAGGGGTCTGGTGGAGAATAGGAAGCAGGCTCTGCGGGATTGCCGGTGTAAGCGTGAGTTTCCATTAAATTGTATAGTGTTCCTTTTAAAACGGAGGGCGTAATGCACTATATGCAAGAGGAAAACACACTCACAACTCTTTTGCCTTTTTTACAAGGTAAAGAACAATTTGGCAATGCAAATTGACTTCTGGGAGTGAAACGGGTGAGTCGTAAATACAAAAGTTTGCATTTGCTTTCTAAAAACACACACATATATACACCCACTACCACCGAAGACATGTAATGATTATTCTTTTGGGTGAAGTTTGCCTCAAGAACAATCTGATCAGTTGGATGCTGGGATCTGAGGAGTGGCTCATTGGGAACGATGTCAGTCTGACACCTGGATGGGTGTCACTGCTCATCTACACAGTATATGCTATCTCTCTCTCTCTCTCTCTCTCTCTCTCTCTCTCTCTCTCTCTCTCTCTCTCTCTCTCTCTCTCTCTCTCTCTCCCCCAATACATGTTCACACATCACACATTACTGATACACTGATTTATTTAGTTATCTTAAACACTTTGACACTATCGATCACTCGATTCTTCTAGGTCGGCTTGAGAATCATGTTGGCTTTCGGGGTCTCGCACTAGCTTGGTTTAAATCCTATTTAACTAATAGAACACACTGCGTGGTCTATAATGATTTAACATCTGAGACCCTCCCAGTGCAATGTGGTGTCCCACAAGGCTCCGTCCTGGGCCCTTTGCTATTTACACCCCTCGGCAATATCATACGCAAATTTGGCATAAACTTTCATTTTTACGCTGATGACACCCAATTATATATACCTATTAAGCCAAATGATTCCTCCCAACTACAAAACCTTGAGGCCTGCTTGCTTGCCGTCAAAAAGTGGATGTCGCAAAACGTTCTACTCCTTAATGCAGATAAAACTGAGATGTTAATTGTTGGCCCCCCAAACCACAGAGGCCTGTTTCAGGACATCTCCCTCAACTGTTATACTTGTCATGTATCCCAGAGCTCCACCATAAAAAACCTCTGAGTAATTTTGTATTCCTCCCTCTCATTTAATGCACATATAAAAAATTTCACCAAAATTGCATTCTTCCATCTTCATAATATCGCAAAAATTCGCCCCATTTTAACTCTGGCTGATGCTGAAACCCTGATGCATGCTTTTGTCTCATCACGTTTGGACTACTGTAATGCACTTTTTTCAGGCCTACCTAATTCAAGCATCAAAAATCTTCAACTCGTGCAAAATGCGGCTGCACGGATACTAACTAGAACTAGAAAATTTGATCACATCACACCAGTTTTGTCCGCCCTACACTGGCTTCCTATTCAAGCCCGATCTGACTTTAAAGTGCTACTCCTCACCTACAAAATTTTAAATGGGCTTGCACCGCTCTATCTATCCGATCTCATCTCCCGATACTCGCCCGCTCGTGCTCTGCGCTCACAAAATACGGGGCTTCTATCAATTCCTAGGGTTAAAAAGAAATCCGCCGGCCACAGAGCCTTTGTCTACCGCGCTCCCTACCTGTGGAACAAATTACCTGCCGTCATCAGGGGCGCCTGCTCTGTCGAAGCTTTTAAATCCCTGCTTAAGACCCATCTTTTCTCTCTCTCCTTCAACCTACCCTGATCTCACCTGGTCGGGGACTGTCTAGTTTAGTTAGGATGTCTATTTTCCCCCATGTCTGCTTTTTTGCAGCACCACAAACATGGGAACTCTCTAACTTCTCCCTTTCCCCCCCCTCCCCCCCCCCCCCCTCCCCCATCTCTCTGAGTGCCTGTCTCCTAGTGCTGACTAAGGTGATGGATGCCTCGGGGTCTTGGCCAAGATTGCAGTGACTGCTCTACATGCACCACCGAGGCCATGGATCAGCTACTTACCGTCGTCTGTCCGTGGTCTTGTCAACTGGTCCGTCGACGCGGTTTCATTGCTGGGTTAAGTACTTCTATTTTATTCACATACTATGCTTACTTCATATATCTACTCTATTCACATATATGCTTACCACTTGTATCTATTGTTATGTCCGCCCACTACATTCACGCAAGCTGTCTAACGCCTGTCCCGTCTCCCTGTCTCCCTGTGAGTTGCTGTCCTGGAGTGCTGACCGGAGTGTCGGACGTCCCGTGATGAAGGCCGTGAGGATGCGACCCTCTCTGCGTGCCCTCCTGTCTCCCTGTCTCCGGCGGTCTCGTAGTGGTGACCGGAGTGCTGGACGTCCCGCGATGATGTCGGGGAGGTTGCGACCCTCTCTGCGCCGCCCCCTATCTCCCTGTCTCCGGCTGTCTCTGAGCAATGACCGGAGTGTTGAATGTCCCGTGATTAAGACGGGGAGGACGCGACCCTCTTTGCGCCGCCCCTGTGCCTCAAATAGATTCGCTATCAGCTCTATCTTTAATCTTTCAAAATGTTCAGTTGCTATCGCTATCAGCTCTATCTTTAATCTTTCAAAATGTTCAGTTGCTATTGCATGCACTCATCTGTGTTTCACTACACACTTGAGTGCATGCTTACCAACTGTTAGTCTGCTACACTACCGACATCTAAGAAGGGAGATCCCCCCTTGAATGGCCCTTCTAAGGTTTCTCTCCTCCACACTGCCTGCGGAGCATTTTTCCCTATTGTTAGGTTTTAGTGAGTTTTTCCTTACCTTCGCGTGGGGTATGTCTGGGAGTGCTTGCATTCTTTCATTTATTTGCATCTATTTTAAATTTGTTGGGCCTTATGGTGTTCTTGTTCTGTTCTTGACTTATTGTTATGTTTCTTCTTGACTTGTTTAAAGAAGACGTGTCCGGCCCATGGGGACATTAACGTGTGTTGTCGGGCCTTACAAATAAATTTGATTTGATTTGATTTAAATAAATGACTGTCAGGTTTTTAAATAGAATAGAATAGAAATACCCAACTGTGTGGATGTCAAACAGGAAGGTCAGGTTTTAAACAGTAATTAATTCTTTTAAAATGTAAAACTGTCTATATTATGTGTGACAGACGGACAATCAGGCCATGGACAGGGAGGTCTGTTAGGATGTTAGATCCCAATATGAAGAACTGTGACATGGTGTTCTTCTATGTCTTTCCTTGACTCTTGTATGAAAGGTGCTATAGAAATAACGTTTATTATTATAATAATAATTATTATTAAATGTATTTTTTTACCTTAAAGAGTCACGTGTGGTCTCCACATTTTGCAATTCCTCTGAGTCAGATTGTGACAAAACAGGGGCTCGTCCGTTTTTGGTCATATGTGTTTTTCTTTGCTACTTTTGAGTGAAGCATCACACGTGACATGACAGTAGTGTTTTGAGTGAAGTATCACATGACACTAGTGTTTTGAGTGAAGCATCACATGACTTCTTTTCGTTGTACTGTACTTGTGCTGCATGATGACCAATTATTTCCTTACCTTCGCGTGGGGTATGTCTGGGAGTGTTGCATTTATTTTGCATTTATTAAAAAAAAAGAAATTGGACTTTATGGTGTTCTTGTTTTGTTCTTGACTTATTGTGATGTTTCTTCTTGACTTGTTTAAAGAAGATGTGTCCGGCCCGCGTCTATGCTTTCTACAACGCAGTTGGGTTTCCGGGTTCCCGTGATTGGCCACTGACGCACACGCGTCACACGCGTACGCCCCCCTCGCTATGAGTGACGCCCCTCGCTATGAGTGAACAGCGGAACGACTGCCGTCTTGTTGACAGAGCTCTCATATTTGCGAATGCATAAACTATATCTTAAATTATGGCTATGTGTCTAATATGGCCGTCGCTTATCAATGAAACCCAACTGCGTTGTAGAAAGCATAGACGCGTCCGACCCATGGGAACATTAACGTGTGTCGTCGGGCCTTGGATTGGATTTGATTTGATTCATGACAATCCATTTTAATCAAATCTAATAGGAATAAAACAAGGCAACCTGCAATGGAAGAAAGGTGGGGGTGCTTCAGATGTGATGTAAATACCTCAGTAGTGGGACAGGATGTTGTACGATAACAAGACGAGACGTGTCCTTCTCCACGGCAACCAGGTCACAGCGAAGAAACGTTTCCCCATGATCATCAGCGTGCCTTTCTTTTTTTCTTTTTTTTTTTTATCTTTTCCCCCCTCCATTTTCCTCCGATTTTCTCCCATCCCAATGTTAGTCGTTATGCCAATTCCCAATCCCCTTCCTGGTCGCTGCGCACTTACCCCCCACAGTCGGTCTGGGAGAGTGGAGGCTACCACGTGCTTCCTCCGACACACGTCCAGCCAATCAACCGCTTCTTTTCACCTGGCAGCGCGGATATTCTCCGAGAGGGCGTAGCGTGTGGAAGGATCACACTATCCCACTCAGGTCCTATCCGCGCTGAGCAGGCGCCCCGACCGAACTGTAGGAGTCGCTGTTTACAACGACCCGGACCCACCCCGCCAGCTTCTCCCACCCTCTAATACTGCCAATTGTATTAGTGTGAACGGCCAGCCAAGCTGGTGGCAACCCCGGAGCTGTGAGCTGGATTCGAACAGGGGTCAAACAGCTCCGGGGTTGGTGACGAACGCAATCTCCGCTACGCCACCTAACCGCCCTCGCTGTGCCTTTTCTAATAAAGTGAAATCATAATTAGTCAGGCAGATGAGCCGGGCATCTGCTGCCTCTTCCCGTCAGATGTTTTGGAATATTGAGGTTGCGTGGTCATTGTGTGTTTTCACCTGGGCTTAGAGAAATTAAATTAAGACGGCGTCTGAGAGCACCGGCACTGCTGTTGTCATACTAGTAGACTCAGGGTTATGCGATGATGCATTATAGATTATAGTAATAGTCTCTCTTTCTCTCTCTCTCTCTCTCTCTCTCTCTCTCGCCTACGAGCCAAAGTTATTGCTTGTGTGTATTATGTCTGTGGATAGGCCTACTACTGGTTACTACTGGTACAAACCTCAGAGACGTCACACGGTCAGGGGTGTAAAGTACTTGAGTAATTGTACTTTGTTACAATACTTAAGTACTGTTTTGGGGGATTTGTACTTTTACGCAAGTATTATTAGGTTTGTATAATTGTACTTTTACTCAATTACATTTCAGAGAAAAAAAACATACTTTTTACTCCTTACATTTAAAATGCAGACCTACAAAGTACAAAGTACAAATCTCGCAGGTCCAACCATTTAAATGAGTATATTTGTTTCTCTGGCCGAACTAACGTTAACATTATTAATCCTGTGGCCGCACTTTATTTTAAAACAGCCAATCAAATCCACATCAATGGAAAATGAACCCGCCCATACCCATGCTGATTGGTCCTTGTGCAAGACTGAAAGCAGGGATCTTTGATTAAACACCTGCTATCAGAAGAATAGACAGTCAGAAAAGTTTTTACTTTTTAGTACTTAAGTACATTTAAAAGTAGAAACTTTTTTTTACTTTTACTCAAGTGTGTTTTTAGCCAGATACTCTGACTTTTACTTGAGTACAATTTTGAGACGGTACCCATACTTTCACTTAAGTATAATTTCTGGGTACTTTTTACACCCCAGCACACAGTACATATTTACATATACCATCCTCAGAGTCTTCATTTGACCCATTCCAACCAGAGCCAGTGGGCAGCCACAGTCCAGCACCCAACTCCAGTCCTGATGCCAGTGCCTTGGTGGAGGGCGATGTCAGAAGCAGTTCTGATGCCAGTGTCTTGCTGGAGGGCGATGTCAGAAGCTACCTATAGCATCTGGCATGTGGCGGCACGGTGGTGTAGTGGTTAACACTGCTAGTCCCAGCTAGAAGGTCCTGGGTCCTCGGTTCGATTCCCGCTTGGGGACCAGGTTGCCGGGTTGCCAGGTTGCCAGGTACCCAGGTCGGGTATCTCACGGGCCTTTCTGTATGGAGTTTGTATGTTCTCCCCCCCGTGCTCGCAAGGGCTTCCCCTCACAATAAGATAAACCCAATGGAAAAACATGCAGAACAGATCGCTAACACTGTCGCGTCCCCGACGAAGACGGACAGGAGCACATGGATTGGTCCCGGCTGTCCTTGGGGGGAAGGACGACGCGATGGGTGAGGACATTTCAATGGCGACCCAAAAAATGCATGCGTGGTGTGTGTCCTATTTGTCGCTCATCTCTCGCATGTGTGTGTGTACACTGCATGATGATGTAGCAATGTGCTACAAATAAAGACTTCTTAAAAAGTCCACTTTCATACATGTCCTTCATGGTGTGGGATGAAAATGGAGCATCTGGAAAAACACACAGAGAACATGCAAACTCCACTGTAGCTAATCAAATAATGTTAGCTAGCTAATGTAACTACTGGAGCTTTGCTATGTGTAATGCCTCGTCTCCACTAGCCAGGGTTTAGCCGTGCTGTGGCCTGTCTGGTGTCCACTAGCCAGGGTTTAGCCGTGCTGTACAGTGGCCTTGTCTCCACTAGCCAGGGTTTAGCCGTGCTGTGGCCTGTCTGGTCTCCACTAGCCAGGGTTTAGCCGTGCTGTACAGTGGCCTTGTCTCCACTAGCCAGGGTTTAGCCGTGCTGTGGCCTGTCTGGTCTCCACTAGCCAGGGTTTAGCCGTGCTGTGGCCTGTCTGGTCTCCACTAGCCAGGGTTTAGCCGTGCTGTGGCCTGTCTGGTATCCACTAGCCAGGGTATAGCCGTGCTGTGGCCTGTCTGGTCTCCACTAGCCAGGGTTTAGCCGTGCTGTGGCCTTGTCTCCACTAGCCAGGGTTTAGCTGTGCTGTGGCCTGTCTGGTCTCCACTAGCCAGGGTTTAGCTGTGCTGTGGCCTTGTCTCCACTAGCCAGGGTTTAGCTGTGCTGTGGCCTTGTCTCCACTAGCCAGGGTTTAGCTGTGCTGTGGCCTTGTCTCCACTAGCCAGGGTTTAGCCGTGCTGTGGCCTTGTCTCCACTAGCCAGGGTTTAGCTGTGGCCTTGTCTCCACTAGCCAGGGTTTAGCCGTGCTGTGGCCTTGTCTCCACTTGTCTGGCACATATAGTGAGCTTCTCCTTTGTCTTTAGAACCTGAACCAAACCTGTCTGGACCCTGCAGGCTGAGACAAACACCTTTCACAACCTGGCTACCTGTCTGGCAGCTGCTCCATAGACAATGAATGGGAGACTGATTTTGTGGACCCACAGAATCTTAGTTTGAGTTTTTATACCTGTATACAGAGCTTCAGACTTTACACCTGATGACATCACAAGTTAAAGCGTTAGCACTCTTTTCGACCAGAGGAATAACATGTATGAATTCTAAAATTGTGTGCAGTTCCCCTTTAAGTTGTGAGGGGGAAACAGGGGACATGCGCCATCTGCTGGTTGCGTTCATAAACTGTCCAATGACCATTAATTTTCCCATAGGGAGATTTTTTTTTTATTATTATTTGACTATCAAGAACTGTGGAAGCTTGAACGTCCATGGATTAAGGCAGTTTGCAACAGTATGAGCACATACGCTATGGATAAGATAGAAAAGCAGAACATCTTTCAGAGCCATACAGCAGTGGAGATGTTATTAGAATAGCATTGAACAAAGAAATCTCTACTTCAAAGTGTTCATTAATTGGCCAATTCAATTGGCGAAATAAACATTGATATCTATTTATCTTTAAGGCCATTAGCGGAAGGTTACCTCCTTATCTTACATCATTACTGGATTAAGATAAGATATTCCTTTATTGATCCCCTTGGGGAAATGCGGGCATCATAGCAGCATGGGGGACGGGGAGGTACAGGTATGGGCATGGTAATAATAGAAAGACATAAATATAGGCAATAAAACTATAGCAAAGGTACAAAATAAGCAGTGTAATATATAATTACCTAACAATATAATTACATATAAGAATATGAGCAAGTAAACAGTGTAATCAAAGGTGCAGATGAGGGTCTGTATGCCCCATCAGTTATATTATACGTTACGGGAAGTATGGACCCTATCTGATGCTCAGATGACACTACACTAGAGGTGAATGTGTGAGTGAACGGGTCAAATGTGAGGAACAAATTGTAAAGCGCTTTGGATAAAAGCTGTTAAATAAATGCAGCCATTTACCATTTAGTTTAATCACTGATCTGTCTGCAACAGTTTGACGTTGTTTTTAGTCTTTTTTCCCCCCATTAATCTGCACTTTATCTATGTCTTTATATTTGATGATGTCTCGTATTTACCATGTAAACCGATTATTTTATTATATCAATGTTTATTATTGACTTTTATGGACTATTATTGATAATCATTCTGTATGTCTCGACGACATTGGAAATGACGGTGACCTTTCGAGAATAAATAAAGGTTTGAATGAATGGATGTATGTCTGTATTACACATGGTTCATGTGCCTCACTGGTACAAAATGTCCCATCCAATAAAGTTCATGAAAGAAAGAAAAAAGTTTCCATACGGGAGTAGCCTACCTGACATGTACCTGATATGTACCTGATATGTACTTAATATGTGCCTGATATGTACCTCATATGTGAGGATTTGCACAATCCAAGAATACTACCGATTATTACAATTTAATTTAATTATAAATTCATATTTGACCTTGAACTTGACCTTGACCTTATTATGGCCAAATCATACATCTATGGATAGGGGAAATGCTCCTCTTTCCAATGGCAGGGTTGAATCTGGATTTAGTCATTTCTTGCGGTTTTTACGATAATTAGCATTTTCCGATAAATTAGTATTTCCGATAAAACATATAAAACATCGGTAAAAATGAAAATATACACTTTGACTACTGTTTTTGATAGGGTTATGGTATTTACTCTTGGCTAAAAAATTTTTTTTTTAAACATTAACCTCTTAACATCCAAGGGCCCACATGTGGACGATTCTTTGCCGACCTCTAGTGGCTCAGGTGTGCATTTCTTTTAATACAATATAGGTCGATTGCCCTTTCAGGTGACAAAATCCGTTCAGCGGTTCTCGAGTTACATGCCGATATGTGAGGCGTGCCCCAAAGTACGCAAAAGTACACATTACCACCCCCGACTCCCGGGGCTCTAGCTCCGTCAATCATTTGGCGATCTCGAAAATCTTTGCACAGGGTTGTAGCCAATGAGTGTGGCTTTCCAATGATACCCCATGATATGATAATTGAGGATCTAATACGGTCTCTATTGATCGATTTATGATAAAGAAAAGCAGGGGGACCTTAAGGCTTAACAGGATAATATAGGACAGGGCTGTACAATTGTGCATCTTTTGAAGGGTGTGATAAATGTCTTTCATTCTTCAATAAGAAACATTTTAAATATCAGAGATCAGATTACATGTGTATGAATACTCTCTGTAGGCTACATTTGACAGTTTTCATAACCTCATCACTTATTGCCCCCCCCCCCCCCCCCCCCCCACTCTACTTTTATCAGATGACTCTCTCTACTCGTGTTCTACAGGAGAAGGGAATGATATTTATTTCGCAGGAACAATCTTTTCACACCTTTCCACGTGTGTAAACAATTGTTAAAATATCCATTACCGGAATAACATCTCCAATCTTCCCCCGTAGAGATATTCACATGATCCACGGCGCCCACTCTTAGATATTCCAAGATATTCTTAGAGGATAGTAGATCATCATACGTGCTCCCGAGGCGTCTAAGGGCACAACAGAGACACGGAAGACGGTTCTGGAGGCGAGGAGCGTCAGCGTGGCCACAGAGCCATTAACCCACATTCTCAGACGAGCTCTATCGCTCTGTATTGTGTCAACGCAGCAGCCGTGATTAATGTAATCAGCGCTAAGATAAAACCCATACAACTCTGCATGATAGCATGTACAATAATGCTCTATATTATGCATGTATGTACAGACTGATGTGGATATATACGGTAAGAATAAATAAATATATTTTCAGTCTGTACATACATGCATAATATAATAATTTTTACATCTGTAGATACTAGGGATGCTCAATATTGGCTTTTTTTATTGATACCGATATACCGATATTGTCCAACTCTTAATTTCCGATACCGATATCAACCGATACCGATATATGCAGGGTTTCCCGCCCCAAAATATTTGAATAATTTCAGGTAATTAACATTACATATGTCTTGTTGTGGAATTAACACAACATTATGCATACTTTTGACAATAAATCAAAATCAGAAATTGTTCTTACTTGCTTGCCCGGGTAAATAAAGGTTATAGAAATGCAAAGAAAAAAAAAATCTTTTTTTGAAAACCGATACCGATATTTTCCGATATCGCATTTTAATGCCGATAATATCGGACATCCCTAGTAGTAGATACTATATCTATATCTGTGCATATCCCATACCTACTCTTACTAGTTATGCTGTGACTTACTACCATAGTGTCTTTATACCTGTATTTGTTTGTTTATTTATGTATTTATTACCCAGAGACAATATATCAAAAAGCAGGGTAGCCGGACCATATCACTGAAGAAGGACATTGTCCGAAACATGTCTGCTATTTATTCAGGCTGCCATTAAAAAACATTGAACCTGTGAGTGCTGGTCCGGCTACCCTGCTTTTTGATATACTGAACTTTATGGGATTGCAGCACCCAGTGTGAGAACTTGTGAGCGCGGTCTAACTTGACTATATTACCCAGAGACAATGCACATCAATCGACACTTTCAGCTTCCACACCAATGTAAGTAAATGTGCCAGAGTTAGCTAATGAGCTAGTTCACACCGACGGCGGAGGCGACCACGCGAGGTGCCGACCTGCTCATCGGGAGCAATTAGGGGGGTTAAATGTCTTGCTCAAGGACACTTCCACACGCTGCCCGGGAGGAGTGGGAATCGAACCGGGAACCTCCAGGATTACCAGATGACTGCTCTACCTCCCGAGCCACTGTCGCGCCCCACAGTGAAGAAGATGGCTAATATTTCTGTACGCTACTATGGCGATACAGTGTGACATCATGGTTTGAACGCACCATTTATAGTAAGATATAATGAGATGATCTAGTGGTCCAATTTATATATTCTATAGGCGACTTTTTAGCGGGTTAGCGGCAGCATATTGACACAGCATATAGATACACGTTCTATTTAGAAGCCGGGGTTGAAACTAAAGAGGAAGTGAAGAACGTGGAGGTGTTGATGGGATGAATCACTGGGAGGTGACATCAAGCTGTGTGCAGCCATAAGAATCATGCGCTTGGATCCTTTAAGGCTGTGCTTCTCAAACTTTTTCTGTCAGGCCCCCCTTTGGCGGACCAAAATATGTTGGGCCCCCCCCCTCGCCCCAACAAAATAGTCATGAAATGGGCCATGTTTAAATTTATTGAAATTGAAAAAGAGTTCTCCCAAGAGTTTGGATGGAGATGTATCAGTACTAAATACCTATATGTCCCTATGCCATAAATGTCATGTATGTTGTGTATGTCATAAATGTCTATATGAATTGAAAATGGGGGACCCTGATGTAAACAAGACAAACGTCTTTCTCTGGTCTGCATCCCCTTAACAATTGTATGTATTGAGCCGTACTGTATTGTACCCATTCTGCAATCTGTTAAATAAAGTTTTCATTCATTCATTCATTCAGCTTTGTCTCAATGTTGTCTGTAAAGGTTTTTTTTATCCAGAGTAACTTGGTGATCCTTTTCTGTTTTATTAATTAAATAATGATTTTCAGATTTTGAGAAATGGTATTTTCATGGAGAACAGTGCAGCTGCAACAGATAGCACTTTAGTGATAATTTTCTGTAATTTTTTAATTTTTTTTATAAATCTCAGCCCCCCCCTGTCATGCCTCTGCGCCCCCCCTGGGGGGCGCGCCCCCCACTTTGAGAAACACTGCTTTAAGGAGATCCGCAGTCTTCGTGAACATCACCAGGGGAATGGAAGTGGGAACAATAGTGGATCTGACTCCCCAGGGCCCCAAGCTGGAGGAGGGCCCCAAGCTGGAGGAGGAGGAGGGCCCCAAGCTGGAGGAGGAGGGCCCCAAGCTGGAGGAGGAGGGCCCCAAGCTGGAGGAGGAGGGCCCCAAGCTGGAGGAGGAGGGCCCCAAGCTGGAGGAGGAGGGCCCCAAGCTGGAGGAGGAGGGCCCCAAGCTGGAGGAGGAGGAGGGCCCCAAACTGGAGGAGGAGGGCCCCAAACTGGAGGAGGAGGGCCCCAAGCTGGAGGAGGAGGGCCCCAAGCTGGAGGAGGAGGAGGGCCCCAAGCTGGAGGAGGAGGGCCCCAAGCTGGAGGAGGAGGCCCCAAGCTGGAGGAGGAGGGCCCCAAGCTGGAGGAGGAGGGCCCCAAGCTGGAGGAGGAGGGCCCCAAGCTGGAGGAGGAGGGCCCCAAGCTGGAGGAGGAGGCCCCAAGCTGGAGGAGGAGGGCCCCAAGCTGGAGGAGGAGGGCCCCAAGCTGGAGGAGGAGGAGGGCCCCAAGCTGGAGGAGGAGGGCCCCAAGCTGGAGGAGGAGGGCCCCAAGCTGGAGGAGGAGGGCCCCAAGCTGGAGGAGGGCCCCAAGCTGGAGGAGGAGGGCCCCAAGCTGGAGGAGGAGGGCCCCAAGCTGGAGGAGGAGGAGGGCCCCAAGCTGGAGGAGGAGGAGGGCCCCAAGCTGGAGGAGGAGGGCCCCAAGCTGGAGGAGGAGGGCCCCAAGCTGGAGGAGGAGGCCCCAAGCTGGAGGAGGAGGGCCCCAAGCTGGAGGAGGAGGGCCCCAAGCTGGAGGAGGAGGAGGGCCC
Source organism: Notolepis coatsorum (assembly GCF_963971535.1). NCBI lineage: Eukaryota > Metazoa > Chordata > Actinopteri > Aulopiformes > Paralepididae > Notolepis > Notolepis coatsorum. The sequence goes on from NW_028171567.1 coordinate 35,543, forward strand.
CAAGCTGGAGGAGGAGGAGGGCCCCAAGCTGGAGGAGGAGGAGGGCCCCAAGCTGGAGGAGGAGGAGGGCCCAAGCTGGAGGAGGAGGGCCCCAAGCTGGAGGAGGAGGAGGGCCCAAGCTGGAGGAGGAGGGGCCCCAAGCTGGAGGAGGAGGGCCCCAAGCTGGAGGAGGAGGAGGGCCCCAAGCTGGAGGAGGAGGAGGGCCCCAAGCTGGAGGAGGAGGAGGGCCCCAAGCTGGAGGAGGAGGAGGGCCCCAAGCTGGAGGAGGAGGAGGGCCCCAAGCTGGAGGAGGAGGAGGGCCCCAAGCTGGAGGAGGAGGGCCCCAAGCTGGAGGAGGAGGGCCCCAAGCTGGAGGAGGAGGGCCCCAAGCTGGAGGAGGAGGCCCCAAGCTGGAGGAGGAGGAGGGCCCCAAGCTGGAGGAGGAGGGCCCCAAGCTGGAGGAGGAGGGCCCCAAGCTGGAGGAGGAGGCCCCAAGCTGGAGGAGGAGGGCCCCAAGCTGGAGGAGGAGGGCCCCAAGCTGGAGGAGGAGGAGGGCCCCAAGCTGGAGGAGGAGGGCCCCAAGCTGGAGGAGGAGGCCCCAAGCTGGAGGAGGAGGAGGCCCCAAGCTGGAGGAGGAGGGCCCCAAGCTGGAGGAGGAGGCCCCAAGCTGGAGGAGGAGGAGGGCCCCAAGCTGGAGGAGGAGGAGGGCCCCAAGCTGGAGGAGGAGGAGGGCCCCAAGCTGGAGGAGGAGGGCCCCAAGCTGGAGGAGGAGGCCCCAAGCTGGAGGAGGAGGAGGGCCCCAAGCTGGAGGAGGAGGAGGGCCCCAAGCTGGAGGAGGAGGAGGGCCCCAAGCTGGAGGAGGAGGAGGGCCCCAAGCTGGAGGAGGAGGAGGGCCCCAACTGGAGGAGGAGGAGGGCCCCAAGCTGGAGGAGGAGGAGGGCCCCAAGCTGGAGGAGGAGGAGGGCCCCAAGCTGGAGGAGGAGGAGGGCCCCAAGCTGGAGGAGGAGGAGGGCCCCAAGCTGGAGGAGGAGGGCCCCAAGCTGGAGGAGGAGGAGGGCCCCAAGCTGGAGGAGGAGGGCCCCAAGCTGGAGGAGGAGGAGGGCCCCAAGCTGGAGGAGGAGGAGGGCCCCAAGCTGGAGGAGGAGGGCCCCAAACTGGAGGAGGAGGGCCCCAAGCTGGAGGAGGAGGAGGGCCCCAAGCTGGAGGAGGAGGAGGCCCCAAGCTGGAGGAGGAGGAGGGCCCCAAGCTGGAGGAGGAGGAGGGCCCCAAGCTGGAGGAGGAGGAGGGCCCCAAGCTGGAGGAGGAGGGCCCCAAGCTGGAGGAGGAGGAGGGCCCCAAGCTGGAGGAGGAGGGCCCCAAGCTGGAGGAGGAGGAGGGCCACAAGCTGGAGGAGGAGGAGGGCCACAAGCTGGAGGAGGAGGAGGGCCCCAAGCTGGAGGAGGAGGAGGGCCCCAAGCTGGAGGAGGAGGAGGGCCCCAAGCTGGAGGAGGAGGGGCCCCAAGCTGGAGGAGGAGGAGGGCCCCAAGCTGGAGGAGGAGGAGGGCCCCAAGCTGGAGGAGGAGGAGGGCCCCAAGCTGGAGGAGGAGGAGGGCCCCAAGCTGGAGGAGGAGGAGGGCCCCAAGCTGGAGGAGGAGGAGGGCCCCAAGCTGGAGGAGGAGGGCCCCAAGCTGGAGGAGGAGGAGGGCCCCAAGCTGGAGGAGGAGGAGGGCCCCAAGCTGGAGGAGGAGGAGGGCCCCAAGCTGGAGGAGGAGGAGGGCCCCAAGCTGGAGGAGGAGGAGGGCCCCAAGCTGGAGGAGGAGGAGGGCCCCAAGCTGGAGGAGGAGGAGGGCCCCAAGCTGGAGGAGCTATTACTCAGTAGTACTAATCTCTATATTTTATATCCAGTTTAATCACCTGTACACTATTGCACTTTACTGTCACATTTGCACTCTGGTTGGATGCCAAACTGGTTTTTGTCGTACCGTACTTGTGCTGTATGATGATGACAATAGATTTTAACGTAATGTAAATGTCATTTATTCTAATCTAATCTAAATAAAAACCCAAACCATCCCTTTTCAAAGTGAAATACATTGTAATCGGGCGCAGGCGTCCCCCTGGTGTGAGTCTTTGGTGGACTACTATTTATAGGGAGCGCCTCTCAGCTGGGACACACACACCGTCTAGAAGAGTGCAGAATGCAGTTCCTCTCTCCCAGCTCGTACCAAGGGCCCCCGCTCCCTTCCTTATTAACCCTTTCACTGCCACACGACAGAAGGTTAACCCTTTACTATCACACAAACAACCGACGGCGATGCTCCGTCATTATAGCATCGCCGTCGGTTGTGTGTGATAGCAAAGGGCTAACCTTCTGTATTGTCACAGTGAAAGGGTTAACCGGCTGTCGTGTGGCAGTGAAAGGGTTAATAACTGTCACACTAAGAGAGAGCGCTGCTGCGAGGAGCTGGTGGATCAGGGTCCAGTGGTCAGCTGTTAAACAATGCAAGGTAGGGGGTGGGCGGCTACGTGGCGTAGTGGGCAAGGCGCTCGCCACGAATGCGGAGACGCTGGGTTCGCCTGTTCGAGCCCAGCGCTCCACATTTGCTTTCAGTTTAGCTGGTCGTTCATACTAATACACATTGGCCGTATTAGGGGGTGGGAAACTGATGGGTGGGGATCGGGCGTTGTGGACAGCGACTCCTACAGGTCGGTTGGTGCGCCTGCGCAGTAGAATCAGGAAGTGTCGGGGGCAGCGTGAGCCTCCCACGCGTTACTCCTCGCCACTGAGAGATCGAGCTGCGCAGGTGAAAAGATGCGACTGCTGTTACCTCGAGTACCGGAGGGGACTTGTGCTATGTATGACTTAGTCCACATTGCAGCCGGCTTGTGGGAGGCAAGAAACAGCGTCCGTGACAGGGGAGGGTTGAATTGGATGATACGAAATTGGGATGGGAGAAAATATAGAAAATGGGAGAAAAAGTGGATCAAACAAAAAAGAAGATGCAAACTATTAATCTAATGAATAAAGATCTATTTATTACTAAGATTTGCACTACATCCCTACCTCGTTTTTGCATTTTGCATAAAAAAAAAGAAGAAAAAGCTTTGTTTGCATTTTGCACTTCACTTTGTACTTTAGGTTGTATGTTGTATATTTTTTTGTATAGTGTTTGGTCTTTTCTCTCTTTACTTTTTACTGCAATCTCAGGAGGCTCATACACAACCAAGCATTTCACTGTAATGTACCTTATATGTGACAATAAAACAAAACTTGAACTTGAAACTTGAACGACCACGTAGCCTAAGCCTAACCACATTGCTGTGTGTGTTATATCTTAATGAATGTTAATGAATGTTAATCGTAATGAATGTTAATGAATCGTATCTTAATGAATGTCGGTTCCAAAGGAAACCACAACGCCTATGATATATATGAATTCATATAATAAATATTCAAGGAGGCATTATGTCGGCCTACCACCACTTCCTCGCCAAGTATTTATTGCACTTGAAATTCTATACCAGGGGAGAAAAACCTTTAGTATCCGTTTATTCAAAGACTTTTTTGCACAATGTAATTGTGGAGTCGCGGTCTTTGGTTAATGATATTCATGGAGCGGTTGGAGGGAGTCCAGTGTCGGTACCGACCCGACCCGGCTGCATTGTGCGGTGGCAGATATGGAAATGCATTCGGGAGGGAGGCAATATTCTCTGCGTATTATTAGGGACCACTGATTAAAGTCCACGGGCGATAAATAGCGGCGGCTCACAGGAGCTACGTCGCCCGCATGTCACAGACGTTCTAGACGCAGAAGACCTGGAGAAACCCTGACGTCGCAGGTTTCAAGTCACGCCAATTTTGTAATGAGAGATAAAGTCATTATGAGATAATCCACTGGAGGTTTGGTGCTGCCTGCTCCGGGAACTTTCCTTTCTTTCAAAGGAAGTTTTTGATATCTGACTACTGCAATGGTCACACACAGACAGACACACACACGCACACACACACACACGCACGCACACACACACACACACACACTGTTATAACTGTATTGCTGTGCTTGTGAGCACATTCCATATATTTATATTCATTCCCTAATGATCCACAGCCACCTCTGAATGCACTAAACTCAAACCTATAACAGCAACCCTATGTATCCTACCTCTAACCTAACAGCAACCCTATGTATCCTACCTCTAACCTAACAGCAACCCTATGTATCCTACCTCTAACCTAACAGTAACCTATCTATCTATAATTATC
>NW_028171566.1:5000-18695 GCF_963971535.1 Notolepis coatsorum
TTAGTTTCGTTCACTGAGGAACTACACTTCACTCTGGCGCTGCTGACTGACATCACCACAGCGTAGACTCCTGGCTGTATTAGGCGACAGCACTGAACGACTGGTAAGTGTAGTTCTTTTTTAACTACAAATAAAAAACCTTAATTAAAAACCTAAATTTCAACCAAAAATGCTTAAACAATAATGTTAGTGATAGAAGGGAACTCATTTTGTGCAGAAATGGAAAGCTTGCCAATGTTCATGAGGCAGAATTATTACAATAGCCGATAATACATTTTCCCAATGATAAATCCCTATATAGGCCTACGGGTGGACCGCGCGGGAAACTAAAGTGACATCAGACTACACCTCCCTATTGAAATCATTAACCACAATTACTACTCAAACTTGACCAAAGGCTGCCTTTCTGTAATTTTCTACAAGTTACCAAAGATGTTTAAAAATAACTCACCCTACCGTACCTAACTATCATAACACTATTGTTTGGTGTAACAAACTCACATCTCATTGCTTTTATAACACTGCTTTTCTGTAATCCTGAACACGCTTCACAATGCAGAGTGGAAGTGGCCTCTTCTACCACCACCACTGTGTCTGTAGCAGCCAACCTTGGCTGCCATACGCCGACGCCAGGCCTTACAACACACACACAATGGCTGAAAGGCTCGGGAGACGAGGCCTGACATCAGCCCCGTTAAGGAGAGGGATGCTTAGGTGGCCTTGATGTCAGAGGCCTGATTGAGAATTTATCCAGGAACATCGGGGGAATGCTCTGTATAATAAGACATCCATGGGTTCTTTATTGACCGTAGTAGTGAGTCAGGACCTCGGTTTAACGTCTCCACTGAAGGGCGGGCGCTGGTGGCACGTGACCTGTAGCAGGGGCGGTATTACTGCCAAGTCCAGAGGACAGAGTGCTCCCTGCTGGACAACAACACCACGTTCTGCCAGTGCCCACTGGCTGTGGGGCTCAAACCGGCGACCTTCCGGTCGTGACCCTGAAGCCATATCTACGTAGCCCCAGACATTCATCACTCTGAAACACATTCAAACTCCAACATACTGGAGGTCAGTGGTGTGTGTCTTATAGCCCACAGAGCTGAAAGATGTTACACTCATGCAGACCAGACTACTGGTTTATAAAGAAGCCTCTTTGCTACAGATGTGAGGGTCATCCAAGCTCTCCAGTCAGTATCTACATTAGAAGTGCCAAAAACGTTTTTCAATCTAAAACGTGTCACTTTTCTATTCATTCATTTACAATTTGTACAGAACAAATTGATACTATTGACCAAAATACACAAAAGAAATTAACCGGCACTGTACGTCCTGCATGGTGGTCAGAGCACGGTAGGGCTGACCTTGACTAGTCGAATACTCCACTAGTCGATCGAAAGGAGCCGTAATCGACTGCCTACCTCTTAGTCGAATGCAAAAAAAGAAGAAAAAAAAAATACTGTTAACTGGAATATGTTGTTTCTTTACACATATGTTTGGATTATGTAATTGGTTTGTCATGACAAAACAATAAAAATCGCTACTTTACACATCAGGGTGAACGCTGTTACGCTGCCACCACCCACTTCAATGACAGAGCTCTCATATTTGCGAATGCATAAACTATATCTTAAATTATGGCTATGTGTCTAATATGGCTGTCGCGAAGTCATTGATAAGCGACAGCCATATTAGACACATAATTTAAGATATAGTTTATGCATTCGCAAAATATGAGAGCTCTGTCATTGAAGGGCTTCTACAACGGAGCACGGCCGCTGCTGCTGGAGCTGGACCGAGTCAAGCCGGCGGCGGCGCACGGAAGCCGGGGATAAACCACTGCATCGCCCCGCTAGCGCTTCAGCAGCCTCCACTGATGTACAGTGACGAGTGAATCTGGTAGTTGGTTTATGACGTTAAAAACGCGAAATAACATATAACGTTACAGCGTACAGTTTCTAGTTAATCAGTCAGGCGTCAGCCTCCACACTGATGTACAGTGACACCCAGAGTTTCTAGTTACAGTAGTGACGCGTGAATCGAGATAGTCCTAACAGTGTTTATTAGTAAGAGTCAGATAGTCCTAACAGTGTTTATAGTCCTAACAGTGTTTATTATTAAGAGTCAGATAGTCCTAACAGTGTTTATAGTCCTAACAGTGTTTATTATTAAGAGTCAGATAGTCCTAACAGTGTTTATTATTAAGAGTCAGATAGTCCTAACAGTGTTTATAGTCCTAACAGTGTTTATTAGTAAGAGTCAGATAGTCCTAACAGTGTTTATTAGTAAGAGTCAGATAGTCCTAACAGTGTTTATTATTAAGAGTCAGATAGTCCTAACAGTGTTTATTAGTAAGAGTCAGATAGTCCTAACAGTGTTTATTATTAAGAGTCAGATAGTCCTAACAGTGTTTATTATTAAGAGTCAGATAGTCCTAACAGTGTTTATTATTAAGAGTCAGATAGTCCTAACAGTGTTTATAGTCCTAACAGTGTTTATTATTAAGAGTCAGATAGTCCTAACAGTGTTTATAGTCCTAACAGTGTTTATTAGTAAGAGTCAGATAGTCCTAACAGTGTTTATTATTAAGAGTCAGATAGTCCTAACAGTGTTTATTATTAAGAGTCAGATAGTCCTAACAGTGTTTATTATTAAGAGTCAGATAGTCCTAACAGTGTTTATTATTAAGAGTCAGATAGTCCTAACAGTGTTTATTAGTAAGAGTCAGATAGTCCTAACAGTGTTTATTATTAAGAGTCAGATAGTCCTAACAGTGTTTATAGTCCTAACAGTGTTTATTATTAAGAGTCAGATAGTCCTAACAGTGTTTATAGTCCTAACAGTGTTTATTATTAAGAGTCAGATAGTCCCAACAGTGTTTATAGTCCTAACAGTGTTTATTATTAAGAGTCAGATAGTCCTAACAGTGTTTATAGTCCTAACAGTGTTTATTATTAAGAGTCAGATAGTCCTAACAGTGTTTTTTTTTTTTATCCACTTTTTCTCCCATTTTTTCTATATTTTCTCCCATCCCAATTTCGTATCATCCAATTCAACCCTCCCCTGTCACGAACGCTGTTTCTTGCCTCCCACAAGCCGGCTGCAATGTGAACTAAGTCATACATAGCACAAGTCCCCTCCGGTACTTGAGGTAACAGCAGTCGCATCTTTTCACCTGCGCAGCTCGATCTCTCAGTGTCGAGGAGTAACGCGTGGGAGGCTCACGCTGCCCCCGACACTTCCTGATTCTACTGCGCAGGCGCACCAACCGACTTGTAGGAGTCGCTTGTTCACAACGTTCGATCCCCACCCTTCAGTTTTCCCTCCCCGTAATACGGCCAATGTGTATTACTGCGGACGACCAGCTAAACTGAAAACAATGTGGAGAGCTGGATTCGAACACGCGAATCCTAGCGTCTCCACACTGGTGGCGAGTGCCTTGCCCACTACACCACCTAGCCGCCAGTCCTAACAGTGTTTATAGTCCTAACAGTGTTTATTAGTAAGAGTCAGATAGTCCTAACAGTGTTTATAGTCCTAACAGTGTTTATTATTAAGAGTCAGATAGTCCTAACAGTGTTTATAGTCCTAACAGTGTTTATTATTAAGAGTCAGATAGTCCTAACAGTGTTTATTATTAAGAGTCAGATAGTCCTAACAGTGTTTATTATTAAGAGTCAGATAGTCCTAACAGTGTTTATTATTAAGAGTCAGATAGTCCTAACAGTGTTTATTATTAATTAACGTCATAAACCAACTACCAGATTTATTTTGCACCAGGGAACTTGAAGGTTCCTGCCGCGCTCGCGGCAAAAGGGGGCGGGCTAGCGGCGTGGGGTCGTGGCCAATCAGAGAAAAGCTGAACACAAGTTGGTTGCCTTTAATATTCACGCCCCCCCCCCCCCACAGCCCAAATGGAATGATTCCACTACCAGTCGACTATCTGCAAATTTTGGCCAATCAAAGTCGACTACACAAATCCTTAGTCGGGGACAGGCCTGGAGCACGGTATGCCACCTGACCTCACTCTGACTGAGACGCCAGGACGCGCCCCCGAGGGCGGGCAAACCCTCTAACTCTCTCAGGTGGGAATGTTTTCTCAGAATTCTATCTTGGAATTCTAGCCTCGTCTAACACTTTACAGACGGTTTGGGTGGAATTGCGTTGCTAGGGGAACAGCTCGGACGACGGTTGGTTTCCCGTCGGGTTTCGCTAATGTCAACAGCCGACGGGTAAATCACACGCGGTAAGTTCTAGAATGTTTACGTTTGTTTTCGTTGTCAAGTTGAAACCGTGTGGAGCCTGTGGGGCCTTTTCAGAAGGATTCCAGGGAAACAGCTCGGGCCCCTGTGTACTGTACGTGGTTCCTGTCAGCGTCTGTATTAGCGAGCACTACAACAAGGAAACTATGAAAGAAGGAAGGGTCATCACGTCACTGTGCAGCACGTGAGTGAACGCACATTGGTGCCAAGTGTGGAAACTTTCATTGAGTTGAATGGGATCAGCCATCTCATTTAAACAGGTTATTAGCTCAGATGTCAGAATCTTCTAGCTAACGTTTGATATATTGGTTGATGTATATTTCCTCAGATAGTTTGTATATTTTGAATTTGAATACAGGCTTCAATAGAACTGGTAGTTTCTTTGGTATTCTGACGGGATGACCGTTCCTTCTTTTATAGTGTCCTTGGTATTGTGACGTGATGACCCTTCCTTCTTTTATAGTTTCCTTGGTATTGTGACGTGGTGACCCTTCCTTCTTTTATAGTGTCATTGGTATTCTGACGTGATGATGCTTCCTTCTTTTATAGTGTCATTGGTATTCTGACGTGACGACCCTTCCTTCTTTTATAGTTTCCTTGGTATTCTGACGTGATGACTTTCCTTCTTTTATAGTTTCCTTGGTATTCTGACGTGATGACTTTCCTTTTTTTTATAGTTTCCTTGGTATTCTGACGTGATGACTTTCCTTTTTTTTATAGTTTCCTTGCACTACAACAGGAAATAAACTAGAGACAAAATAGAATACTATAAAAAAAAAAAGTCTATAGCTTTCAATGGCGAGTGGCCATTGTGACATCATCGCCTCCATTTCTTTTTTGTATTATGTGTGAGAAGGTAGGACCTGAAAGGGTTAAACGCTGCGATACATCGTCCCCAGGCATGTCTAGTCACAAACTGCTCGGAAGAATGCCAACAAAGCTCATATTCTCCCACGGAAAAACAAAATGTGTTGCTGGAATAAAAGATAAACCAATCCGAGAGGAAACCAGCGAATCCATAAACCAGTAATTAAACAAATCCTGTTAATGCTGCAATCTGCTGATGGGGGTGACGACTCCAGGCAGGGTTTACGTCAGAGTGGAGAACAGTATTAATCACGCGTGGCCCAGATCTGAACCTTCCACTGCAGGCTACATGTGGACAGATAGAAAAGAGAAGTAGTCTAATCTGGTAGGCCCGGGTGATATGGCCCCACAATGGTGGAATGAACTACCCATCCCAGTTAGGACAGCCGAATCCCGTCCAATCTTTCGCCGTCGACTAAAGACTCACTTCTTCAACCACTATCTGAAATGATTAAAAAAAAATAAAAATAAAAAAAATCTAACCCTGACTAACCTTACTGTCATGCACTTGTCCTAATAAACTAACCTACACTGTAACACGCAACACTTGATGAACATTGTTACTCAGCTGATAGAGTTGTACCCTTCTTGCTGTCTTGTCGTACAGAACTTGTAAGTCGCTTTGGATAAAAGCGGCAGCTAAATGACTAAATGTAAATGTATATGGAATAACAAAAAAACATCTATGACGTTATGAAGGATATTTTTTTCTACATGGATATATAGCGTACCAATGTGTCTTTTTTTTATTACATGTTAATAGTCCCGATCAATGTTGTTTATCATACACGCAAATATTTCAGAAAAATGTTTGTGAGAAATTTGACTTAATATTTGCATTACTAATCATTTGACATCAATTAACATAATTGTGTATAGAAAATTTGATAAAAGACAACAAATAGAAATTAGGATAACACAGATAGTTGATCAATTATAAATATTGATATATTGTCCAGTTCTGGGACATCTAAAAACACTAACAACAGGCCATACCCAGAGAGAAAACACTAACAACAGGCCATACCCAGAGAGAAAACACTAACAACAGGCCATACCCAGAGAGAAAAGACTAACAGGCCATACCCAGAGAGAAAAGACTAACAACAGGCCATACCCAGAGAGAAAAGACTAACAACAGGCCATACCCAGAGAGAAAAGACTAACAGGCCATACCCAGAGAGAAAAGACTAACAACAGGCCATACCCAGAGAGAAAACACTAACAACAGGCCATACCCAGAGAGAAAACACTAACAACAGGCCATACCCAGAGAGAAAACACTAACAACAGGCCATACCCAGAGAGAAAAGACTAACAACAGGCCATACCCAGAGAGAAAACACTAACAACAGGCCATACCCAGAGAGAAAACACTAACAACAGGCCATACCCAGAGAGAAAACACTAACAACAGGCCATACCCAGAGAGAAAACACTAACAACAGGCCATACCCAGAGAGAAAACACTAACAACAGGCCATACCCAGAGAGAAAACACTAACAACAGGCCATACCCAGAGAGAAAACACTAACAACAGGCCATACCCAGAGAGAAAACACTAACAACAGGCCATACCCAGAGAGAAAACACTAACAACAGGCCATACCCAGAGAGAAAACAGACAGAGTTCTCATAGTTTTATCCAGGTTCACGCAGAAACATCTGGGGCCGATAAAACCACAGTCCATCTATGAGTGCAGTGGTCCACTAATGGAGAGAACCCTACCTGCCCGGGGCCGGGGCAGAGAGAGTGGAACCTCCCCGCCCTCCTCATCACAGTGCAAAGGGTAAAGGGTGAAAGGTCAGCCAGAGGTCAAGCATTGGCCTTGAGCTGTGATCAATTTCACGACCTCCCTCCCTCCCGCCGGGGGGTGCGTCGCAGGCTGAGGCTAGTTCAGTGGAACGTAAACAACTCAGATCGACACGGTGGAGGACTCTAGAACAGTGATTCTCAGCCCTGAAACAGAGATACCGGTTGTGGTATAGTTACAGAATAGTATGCAATCAATATAATACGGGGGGGGGGGGGGGGGTGAAAACACCCCGATACCACCCCCAGGAAACTCCTGTAGTTGCTCAAGTTTAGATTTGACATACTGTATACATAATGTATATAACTAGAATATGTGTCTTGCCTCATGTGTCTATGCATTCCAATAGGGAGGTGTAGTGGTTACGTCATTGTTGTTTCCGGCCGGTCCACCTGAATGCCTTCTACAACATAACTGCATTTCCACGTCTCTGATTGGCCAGGTCATTTCTGGTCATGTGACATGTACGCCCAATCGTGGGGCCGCAAGTTTCTACAATGGTTAAGCTTAGGCGCTCTTTTGAAGTAGGTTAAGGTTAGAGTTTGTCTTAGAGCGTGGCGATAGAACGCCAGGTAGTTTGCAGGCTGTTAGACCCGGAAATAGGCGCAGAACTTGCTGTCCCACGATTGGCGCACATGTCACATGACCTGGCCAATCAGAGCGCAAAACTCGAACGCGGAAATGCAGTTCCGTCGTCGAAGGCGTACACGCGGCCGTAGTAGTTCATACAAGACATTATCGTCCTGTAAGCCAATCTGCACTTTAACATAGGCCTGGGTTGTTTTTATTTCTGTTAGCGCCGCGGATATAAGAAAGAGGTCTAGCTGAGTCAATGTTGATGGTTTTGTTGAACATTTGTATTTCACAGGAGAGAAACTGTATTCAAAGAAAGCTATTAAAATAGTCTTTGAATCTAAATATACTTTCTTTGTGTTGATTTTACATTAATTCCATGATCTTACTCAAGTAAATATCTGTTACAAGCTTCGGTTTTAAGTAGAAAAATGCTATTTTTAATCTAGATTAATTACAGAACATTGTGAGATTAATTAGTTAATTTTATTTTATCTATTGACAGCACTAATAATTACGTATAATTTGATTTAAACAAAAAATGCTTAAACAATAATGTTAGTGATAGACGGGAACTCATTTTGTGCAAAAATGGAAAGCTTGCCAATGTTCATGAGGCAGAATTATTACAATAGCCGATAATACAGTTTCCCAATGATAAATCCCTATACGAGTGGACTGCGCGGGAAACTAAAGTGACGTCAGACTACACCTCCCTATAGATCCTGGAGCAGCCTCTGTAAATTATTGAACACCCCCATAGCACCGGAAAGCTGTCGATAATACATTATGAAAATTAACTATATTTGATCTACTAGTAAAAAAAAAAATCTTTACTTTCTGTATTACTTCTTATTTGTCGCGAATAAGGCAGTATACTACTCCCTTATTGTGGTACATAAGTAAGTATACATAGTAGTACATTTTGTAGTACATTTCCATAAATATGACCAATAAGCTCCATGCCTGTGTACTGTATATATATACTTCCCTGTATTTGTAAATGGTCCATAAATCAGTCTGGCAATAGTAACAGCATGGCGTGGTATTTCAGAGCAGATCGATAGCACATCTGAATGACTGATAGACTGGGAGCTAGTCTGAATACACACAGGGCTTTAGCAGTGTTAGGCCTATCACACACCAGAAGATCAATATAGAGCCCTATAAAAGCACAAACACAGATAAGACACAGATACACAGACAGATGCATATAGACACAGAGACAGATAGACAGATAGACACAGAGACAAATGGACACACAGACACACACACAGATAGACACAGATACAGACACACACACACACACACAGAGAGAGACAGATAGACGCAGACAGACACAGATAGACATAGACAGACACAGAGACAAATATACACAGACAGACAGATAGACACAGATAGACTTCCTGAATTTCCCCAAGGGGATTAATAAAGGAATATCTTATATTATCTTATCTTATAGACACAGACAGACACAGATAGACACAGACAGACACTGACACAGATACACAGATAGACACAGACACAGATAGACACAAACACAAATACACAGATAAACACAGACATAGATAGACAAAAATATGCAAATACATTATCCTGTTTATAATCTTTGGCACATACGTCTAAAGCCTGCTTTTGTTTATTAATGCCGTGAAATGGCCTGAGAGACTAATGGTGGAATGAACTACCCACCCCAGTTAGGACAGCCCAATCCCATCCAATCTTTCGCCGTCGACTAAAGACGCACTTCTTCAACCATTATCTGAAATAATGAAAAAAATTAAAATAATAATCTAACCCCAACTAACCTTACTGTCATGCACTTGTCCTAATAAACGAACCTACACTGTAACACGCAACACTTTGATGAACATTGTTACTCAGCTGATAGAGTTGTACCCTTCCTGATGACTTGTCGTACAGAACTTGTAAGTCGCTTTGGATAAAAGCGTCAGCTAAATGACTAAATGTAAATGTAATGTAAGTCTCATGTGTGGCTGAGCAATATCTTTATATCAATATAAGCCTACAGGTATATTACGACATCTGCTCACGCATGTGAAATGACAGGTTATGTAATCCAGTCGCTGTTAATGTCATTGAACTGCAGGGTAATGTGAAGCGTGGCCACAAGACCACAACTGCCGTTTTCAAATGACATTCCCTCAAACATTTCAGATCAACTTTTGCGAGACATTTGAGTTAATATGTGCTTGTTATTATCAATTCAGTTAACAGAATCGCGTATCACGATAGCTCCATCTCTCGCGGTGGTGTCAGTGAGTCTGGACCACAGAGGTATTATAGAACTGGAGGAAGAAAGGCAATATGGCCGCCCATTCATTTCAAAGTAAGTTGCTCACCCAGCGCACACGTGGAAGCCCTTAGAGGCAGGTTCAGTTACATCGGTACAGTCCTCTGGCTCATAGGACATGCTCAGTACGTGTCTCTCAGCTGATGCTGACTGCTCTACTAGTCAATTTCACCAGCTGATAGATAGATGCTGACTGCTCTACTAGTCAATTTCACCAGCTGATAGATAGATGATGTTTGCTCTACTAGTCAACTTCACCAGCTGATAGATAGATGATGTTTGCTCTACTAGTCAACTTCACCAGCTGATATATGGATGCTGTCTGTTCAGTACTAGTCAACTTCACCAGCTGATAGATAGATGATGTCTGCTCTACTAGTCAACTTCACCAGCTGATAGATGGATGCTGTCTGTTCAGTACTAGTCAACTTCACCAGCTGATAGATAGATGTTGTCTGCTCTACTAGTCAACTTCACCAGCTGATAGATAGATGCTGTCTGTTCAGTACTAGTCAACTTCACCAGCTGATAGATAGATTCTGTCTGTTCTCTCTCTCTCTCTCTCTCTTTCTCCCTCACTGTGAAAACTAGACATTTACATAATACAGTAAGAGCCTCTTAAAATGTGTACATTAGAATAAGTCAATCATTTTAAATCCCATTATAACAAATGCCCCAGTGATAAACAAACAAACAGAGCAATAAACAACAGTGTTAAGAACGCTCTCTCTCTCGCTCTCTCTCTCTCTCTTACACAAACACACACAAACACACACACACATGACGGACCGCGAGACCTTTGGACTGTGGCAGAGCGCCAGGCGTGAGGCCGTACGAGCTCGAAGCTGGTTCCACCGTACATGTGCTGCTTCATCAAACAGCACAGCGCTTCTGTCGGGCCACAGGAAGAGACGCGAGCAGCACGCGTCTATAAAGCTTTGGAACGGGTCTCGCTCACACGTTCCTTTACACACTCAAACACACGTTCTCTCCATCATACATCCCATTTATCTAACGTTCACGTTTACATCGTTCTCCGCGTCGCGAGGGAGTTCTGTGACCCATGGAGCCCGTTCTAAACAAGACATGGACGTCAGTCTGGAAGTGGCTGCTTCTTCTCCCCTGCAGCCTCGCGTAACAAATTCCACGATCATTTCAAAGATACCGATAGCTTTCCTACTTTGTCACCACGGATTAGGGCAGTTGTCCCTAGGAATAGGCTGAAATGAGGATATTTCATTATATTAAAGATAGAATTGACACATTATTACCACACATCAAAGAAGGCGTAAAAATCTGATTCAGAATCAGCTTTATTGTCACACCCTGTTACAGCATAGAGGAGTGAGGTTCTTTGTTCTTGTTTACAATGAACAAGTTCATTGTGTGTTTGCTATAATGGGTAGGATAGTACCAGATAGGAAACTGGCACGGTTCCCGCCTGGCTTCTCTCTCTCTCTCTCTCTCTCTCTCTCTCTCTCTCTCTCGTCTCTCTCTCTCTCTCTCTCTCTCCTCTCTCTCTCTCTCTCCACACCCCTCTCCCCCACCCCCCCCTCCCCCCCCCCCTCCCCCTCCCCCCCCCCCCCCCCCCCTCTCTCTCTGTGTCTCTGTGTCTCTCGCTCTCTCTCTGTGTCTCTCTCTCTCTCCCCCCCTCTCTCTCTCTGTGTCTCTCTCTCGCTCTGTATCTCTTTCTCCTCTCTCTCTCTCTCTCTCTCCCCCCCCCCCTCTCTCTCTCTCTCTCTCTCTCTCCCCCCCCGCCCCCTCTCTCTCTCTCTCTCTCTCTCTCTCCTCTCTCTCTCTCTCTCGTTAAGTGCAGGTGTGCCGCTGCCAGCGGAGCAGCTAATTGACATGTCTGTGGGCCAATTACGTCAGGGATAAAAACCCCGCCCCAGATGTCATGATGCCCCAGATGTTAGTTGTGTTATTCTGCTCTCTCTCTCATGTTGTTCTCTAGTCCATTGTGCTTCGACCGCGTCTAACCCGTGTTCTCCTCCTTCCCCGCAGTCCTACCTGGCTCTTCACCCTGTTCTCTGGCTTCCCGACAAAGACGCGCTCTGACTCCTGCCTGCCTGACGACTCTCTGTTAGAGCCATATGAAATCCGTTTTATTTTTTTCCAAATTCCATTTTATTTTTTTCCAAATTCAGTTTTTCCGTTTTAATATTTCAGATTCTGTATTTTGCTTTGTACGCTCATTTACCATCAGAAATAGTGTCTGATAAGTGGGAAGAATAAATGTCCACAATTTAATAAGATATAACAGTCCATTTAATAGGGCTGTCTTAAATACTTCGAAGCTTCGTTCGATGGGCATGGGATTCAAATATGAAAATAAAATTCAATTATTAAAAAAAAAAAAAAAAAAAGTATATATATTTTTGCAAAATCAACCCTGCCTCTCTTTGTTAACTACAACAAGCAATGCTGTTTGTTATTTAAGATGAGGTCGGACTCGGCACTGACAGATTTGTGTTCATTGTGCTGCTTTTATAAAGCCTCAAATGACGGCTTACAATATTTCATGAAAGTGAAAGTGTTTTGTTTGTCTAAGATTTACAGGAAACGATCATTAGACACTAGGGTTGGGTACAGAGGGTTGGGTACGTTCACGCTAGACCAATCGCTGCCAAATTTTGGTACCTTGAGAGTAAAAAAAAAAGGAAAAACAAAAACACTCATCTTTCCCAACCGAAAGCAGTTTACATGTGAAGAGTGTAGCAACAGGGATCAAGTCCACACTTGTGTGTGGTGTGTTACAACAATAACTAACAAAATGTTCTAAATAAATAATGTTGAAATCGAGAACGTTGGAGTAATTATTTTACAACTGAAATTACATTGTTGTTATTACAGAGAGAGTTAAATACCTAAAATGTGGGTACGAGTACCGAATACCAGGTACTGGTACAGGTACCAGTATCGATTCAAATTTGAATGGTACCCAACCCTATTAGACACTGAGCCTTTTTTTTTTAACACCCCCAAAATCCCCAAAAAGGGACAAGAACCAATGATGCACTTTCAGTTCAGCGCGGTGGTGCAGTGGTTATAGCACTGCCTCACAGTAAGAAGGTCCTGGGTTCGAACCCCACGGTGGTGCAGGGGTTACCACTGTTGCCTCACAGTAAGAAGGTCCTGGGTTCGAACCCCACGGTGGTGCAGGGGTTACCACTGTTGCCTCACAGTAAGAAGGTCCTGGGTTCGAACCCCACGGTGGTGCAGTGGTTACCACTGTTGCCTCCAGTAAGAAGGTCCTGGGTTCGAACCCCACGGTGGTGCAGGGGTTACCACTGTTGCCTCACAGTATGAAGGTCCTGGGTTTGAACCCCACGGTGGTGCAGTGGTTACCACTGTTGCCTCACAGTAAGAGGTCCTGGGTTTGAACGCCACGGTGGTGCAGTGGTTACCACTGTTGCCTCACAGTATGAAGGTCCTGGGTTCGAACCCCACGGTGGTGCAGTGGTTACCACTGTTGCCTCACAGTAAGAAGGTCCTGGGTTTGAACCCCACGGTGGTGCAGTGGTTACCACTGTTGCCTCACAGTATGAAGGTCCTGGGTTCGAACCCCACGGTGGTGCAGTGGTTACCACTGTTGCCTCACAGTATGAAGGTCCTGGGTTCGAACCCCACGGTGGTGCAGTGGTTACCACTGTTGCCTCACAGTATGAAGGTCCTGGGTTCGAACCCCACGGTGGTTCAGGGGTTACCACTGTTGCCTTTGCAGGTTTCCCCCAAGTACTCCGCTTTCCTTACACACCACAAAAGACATGCATGCTATAGGTACATACTCCTGCCATTGTCCTTGAGCAAGGCACCTGCATTAGAGCTGGAGTTGGTCCCTGGGTGCCAGACTGTGGCTGCCCACGG
>NW_028171565.1:0-24508 GCF_963971535.1 Notolepis coatsorum
AGAACATGTATAAGTGTAAGTATACACTTCCTGTATAAAGGAAGAACAATTAGACTTTATGAAGTTGAGGGGTAACAGCTTCCTGTATGACTTTTTCTCATGTTATTGTAAGTATTGCTTGTTAAATATTTGTAATTGTATGTATGTATGTATGTATGTATGTATGTATGTATGTATGTATGTATGTATGTATGTATGTATGTATGTATGTATGTATGTATGTATGTATGTATGTATGTATGTATGTATGTATGTATGTATGTATGTATGTATGTATGTATGTATGTATGTATGTATGTATGTATGTATGTATGTATGTGAGTGTTGTGTTCGTGTGTGTGTGTGTTGTGTGCATGTGTGTGCGTGTGTGTGTGTGTGTTGTGTGTAGTCAAAAGTGTAGTTTGAACTGTGTTCCTAATCCTATTAGTGTTTTATTATATAGTTTTAATAAATAGATTTAATATATAGTTTTAATAGTTTTAATATATATTTTTAATACATACATTTTATATAGTTTTTGTAACTGAGGGGTACAATTCCCTGACTGTATTGATAAGTATGGTATCATTAAACCACTACCGCTTGATGTACTTTAACTTCTGGCCATACAGTACACGATATCTAAGTATGATGAACACTTTCCCACATATGAAATCAGGTCCACACAAATATAACAGTCGAAGGTTTAATATAGCAAAAGGTATATACAACATTCACTTAATTACATTTATGATTTGAATGCACTTGTAAGGCAAATGAGTATTCGTAGGCAAATCAACACTGAATGTCCAATCTCTGGTTACGCAGGAAGCAAGTATACAACCTGGTTCTTTAGGGAACTATAGCGATGGTACTTAAGGATTATAGCGGGATACTAAAGGGGTCCTGCTGGTTGTAAGTCAGTAGGGGGGGGGGGGGTTTGGAGAGCCGTCAGCTGCATCCCATCTGGCCAACGATTCCTGGGGAGAATTCAGGTACAGAACACAGTGCCCGCAGGATCTTGATCCACAGATGAATACACTTGGGCCCTCTTGTAGACGGTAGCTGTAGGCTGTAGGTCCACAACGAAGGAGAAGCGAGGCGGCCTCGGTCTGGGTTGAGCGCCGTCTCACCTGGGCTCCTCTCGGGGGTAATTCCAACACTCACCGGCGTTGGCTGTTATCCGCTCCACAAATCAAAGCACCCAAAGCAAATAGATATTCCATGCCGTATAGGCTCAGCAGTCGTCCGGGTAGGTAATCCAATGTGCAGGTCCACTCGTCCTCGCCCAGAACTCCTCGGATGAAAGCACCACGCGTGGTCTGCCCAGCCTGGTTAAGACTCTAGATAACGCGAGGAAACGATGGGGGTGCTGCTCACTTTAGAACTCGATACCGCACGATGCACCATACATAATAGACTATTATTAACTTAATAGAAATACGTCCCACTCGACGGTACAGTGCCAAACTATGACAATTCAGCTATGAATTTACACGAGGTCTCAATGCCTATTCTGGGGCCAAATAGGCCATACTGCACCACACGTGGGTCGTGGGTGAGGCTTCACGTCTGTTACTAGGTTGGAGGGTAAAGGACTAATGGACTACAAGAAAGTTCTACTTTACTTGCGCCATATTTATATGCACGGTGAACAAATAGTACCATTCGTATTTCGGTAGCCGTATTCCTACGCGGAACCGGGGCTAGTTGGGACATGTTCGTCGGCACTATTGAACTTGACTCAAGGGGCTTGTCTGCTGGCGCCAGGTTCTTGTCCAATGAGAGAATGAACTATTATGGGCTGTAGTAGACTAAAGGGATATTCAGTGTATATGTACAAAGAATATACAAGGGATATCAAACGATATACAAATACTATTAAATATATATCCATAAATAAATATATATATTCGGTTTAATCTGATCCTTCACAACAGCCGCCCCCTAATTAGTCCCACCTAATTAGCTAAGCAGAGACAGATTAACCGCACTGTCTACCACTCAAGGTCCGCTGTAAGGGTCAGTCAACTCACAAAGTCGTGGGGTCATGGTCGTCATCGATAGTGTCTGGGAGTCTTGGCAGTTCTATTAGCCTCGCCACGGGTCGTGTGTAAGTCCGCCCTTGGACGAGCACTTCAGCTGCTCGGACCTTGCCATCGGCACCGGTGATCACTTTGCTTACGCGGCCAGCCGGCCACATAGCTCTGGGTAGTGACTGGTCGATAATCATGACGACTGTTCCTTCTGTCAAATTGTCTCTCTCTTTTACCCACTTCTGGCGGGTCTGTAGAGACGGTAGATAGTGGAGTAGGAAGCTATTCCAAAACTTGTCAGCCAGTACTTGACTGTACCTCCACATTCTTCGGCCGTTCGCTTCTTCAGGCCTGTACATTGTCTGGGGTAGCGCGGGGTCCAGCCGCCCCATCAAGAGTGTGTTGGGGGTGACTGGGTCGACATCTGCTACATCACTTGAGACGTAACCGAGGGGCTTGGAGTTCAATACTCCCTCGATCTCCGTGAGGACTGTCATTAGGACTTCTTCCGCCACAGTCTGGGCCCCAAGCACGGCGTACAGGGCTGTCTTTATAGAACGTACTTCTCGTTCCCAGGTTCCACCGAAGTGGGGTGCGTTCGGGGGATTAAACTGGAAGTCAATCTGGGATGGAGCGAGGTGGGTCTTAAGTTCTGGGCCCATAGCTTGGAAGCTCTCTCTCAGCTCTCTTTCTCCGCCTTTGAAGTTTGTCCCGTGATCAGACAACAATGTAGACGGTTTTCCTTTCCGCGATGTGAATCTTCGGAAGGCCATAAGGAATGAGTCTGTGCTCATGGTTGGAAGGAGTTCGATATGTATCGCTCTGGTGGTCATGCATTTGAATACAATACCCCACCGCTTCTCGGTTCCTCTTCCTTTCTTTATATACAACGGGCCAAAACAGTCCATGCCTGTGGCGTGAAAGGGCTTGTCGCCGAGTCGGAGGCGACAGGGAGGTAGGTCAGCCATCCGGGGTATGCTGGGCTGCGCGCGCCACTTTCGGCAGTCTAGACAGGTTCGCTGGAAGCGTCGCACTGCTTCTCTCCCTTGAAGTATCCAATAGCGACGTCTGATCTCCGCGAAGACTCTCTCTGCTCCTGCGTGGTGCACATCCTCGTCGTATTTCTTTATGATCAGCTCTGTGACCTTGTGTCGGCTGTTCAAGACTATCGGGTACTTAACGTCATCCGGTAGGTCGGGGGCTCTCCGCAGACGACCACCCACTCTGATGAGATTATGGGCGTCACTCTCGGGTGCCAGGTGGAGCAGTCTGCTGTCTGATGGGACAGGCTTTCCTCCCTGTAGACAGTCTAGCTCATCGGGGAACGAGTCTCTCTGGGCTCGTTGTAGTAGAAGAAGTTCTGCTTCTTCGTAGTCAGCTGCTGAAATGTCAGTGGTGGGCTGAATCTCTGGGTGGTGCCACAGGAATGTCTTTAGCTGCGCACTCTGTAGGGTGAGGCAATCATCTATGTTGGGGTCTGTGGAGGCGACTGTGCTCAATCCACAGAACATAGGTTTCTTGTTTTCAGCCTCCTCTTTACTCGCCTCCCGTGGGGTGGGCGTAGGCCACTCTTCTTCCGGGAGCTTGAGGAACTCTGGTCCGTCACTGTAGATGTTGTGACGGGTGAGGTCATCTAGGGACATTCCCCGGGTGATGACGTCAGCTGGGTTGTGTTTGGTGTCCACATACCGCCAGCTTGCTGCTTCTGTTAACTCTTGAATCTCTGTGACTCTGACTCCCACGAAGACCTTGTATCTGCATGAATCAGACTTGATCCATGTGAGTACTGTCGTAGAGTCTGACCACAAGATTGTTCTTTGCACCGGGATGGTGAGTTCACGTTGGATTAACGTGGCTAGATGCGCTCCTGCTAGGGCTGCGCAGAGCTCTAGACGCGGGATAGATTGTTGCTTTCGTGGGGCTATTCTTGAGCGAGCCAGGATGAAAGCGGTGTGTATCTCTCCTCCCTTCTCTTGGGCACGCAAGTAGGCCACAGATCCATAGGCTACTTCGGAGGCGTCGCTGAAGACGTGTAGATCCATCTTGCATGTCTCTGGCCTCACTGTGGGTGGGAAGTAGCTGCGGCGTATGTTGACGCCTGGGAGTGAGCGGAGTTCCGTCTCCCACTCTCTCCATGTGGAGGCAAGGTGTGCGGGTATTGGGTCGTCCCAGCCCTGGTCCTTGTCCCATAGTGCTCGTACAATCATCTTTGCCCTGGTGGTGTAAGGTAGAATACATCCCAACGGGTCATATTGTCTGGCGAGTGTTCTGTACACACTCCGTCTGGTGGTCGGTATCGCCGTCGACCTTCCCTGCTCCGTGGTCAGGGGTTTGTGTCTATAGTGGAGCGAGTCTGTTTTGAAGCGCCAGACTAGTCCTAGTGTCATTTCTTGGGCTTCTCCTGGGATGGTCGCCATCCAGGTCTCGCTACTGGCTGCCTTGTCCGCGGGGGAGAGGCTGCGCAATACTTGCGGGTCGCTGCTGGCCCACTGCCTGAGATCAAAGCCGCCTTTGATCAGGGAGGCGCGTAGCTTGAGTAGGAGAGCCTCGGCTTCTTCTTGGGTCGAAACGCTTTGTAAACAGTTGTCCACGTAGAAACTGTTCTTCACACTGTGTCGGACCTCTTCATCTGCTGCTGGGTCCTCTGCGACGTGTTTCTGCAGTGCAAATGTAGCACAGCACGGGCTGCATGTGGTTCCGAAGGGGAGGACTTCCCATTGGTAGATGGCTGGGTGCTCATCTCCGATCCTCTCTCTCCATAGGAACCGCAGTAGGGGCTTATCCTCCTCCACTAGTCTCACCTGCAGGAACATCCCTTTGATATCCCCGCTGATAGCCACCTTGTCCTGGCGGAAGCGTAGTAGCACGCCTAGTAGAGAGGGGCCGAGTGTGGGGCCGGGCAAGAGCTCTTTATTCAGATTCTGGGATCCGATCTGGTAGCTGCAGTTAAACACAATGCGATCCTTGCCGTTGTGGTGGACCTTGTGGTGCGGCACGTACCATGATTCGGTCGTCTGATCGGCCTCTTTAATGTCAATCTTCATTACGTGTCTCGCTGTGATTAGCTTCTCAATCTCAGCGCGGTACACACTCTCTTGAGCGGGGTCTTTGGCTAGGCGCCGCTCTGTGTTCAATAGATACCGCTCCGTAGCTTCTTTCGTGGCGTGAAAGGTGGGCATTCCCTCTCGCCTCAGGAGTGGAGTTGCGTATCTCATCACTCCGCCGACTGTGACTCTCTTTGTCCCTTGCTCGAGGAGGTTTATGGCGTAAATGTCTTCTTTAGAACGAATGTCTTTCTTTTCGTTCTTAAAGGGCATTGTCTCTAGTGTCCATAGCCTCTCGACATGCTGCAGGAGAGTGGTGTCTTCTTCTGTCACTCTGGAGTGGAGGCAGCTAGTGGCTGCTGTTCGGTTGAGAGATTTAGCGAGGGGGCCTTGTAATGTCCATCCTAGGCGGGTCTCGACTGCTGCAGGACAGCCTCTGGGTCCTGTATGGACCCGGTCTATCGGGACTATGAGGTCTGCATGGTCGGAGCCTATCAGCAGGGTCGGGGTGGCGCCGTCTATGAGCGGGATAGGTAGTTGACGCAGGTGCACATATTTATCCATCAGTTTGGCGATGGGGTAGGTGTACTGTGATAGTCCTATTTCTTGGCTGGTGAAAGCATTTGTAATCCTATACCGTCTCTCTGGCTGCCCGCTTGCTGCGATAGTGAAGGAGACATTCTCGCCTTTTATCGTCTTTAAATCTCTTCTTATTGTCCGAATCGTCATCTGGTTCTCGCTCCCCCGCAGTCCCAGCTGGGCCGCAGCGGATGCGAGGAGAAGGGTCTTCTCTGACCCGTCATCAAGGACGGCGTAAGTGTCCATGACTTTATCTTGGTGGCTCAATGTTACACGGACTACCTTTAAGAGCACCTGGGCGCCGCTGCTGCTGGCGGGGTCAATGTACATGACACTTGCCTTTGTGCTGCTCGATGGTGCAGGTGCAGGCTTTCTTCTGTTACTGTCGTGTAGGACATCTAGGTGGGCTCCGTCACACCGACTGCACCTCTTCTTTAGGCGGCACTCGGCTGCCATGTGACTGCGCGCACATCGGTAACAGCGCCTGTTGGACTTTATCCATTGACTCACTTCTTCTGCATTCATCTTCTTGAACAGGTCACATTGTGACAGCCAGTGTTCCTTCTCGCAGTACGGGCACACCATCTTCCACTTCTCTTTTCTCAAGGGGGTACTGTGGTTCTTACTGCTCGGTACTGATTCTGATTGGTGCATGACAGTCACTGATCTTCTTCCATCGTTTACTCTCCTAGGTCCCTCTCTGGAGCTTGGTGTGCTCCGCACGAATGTATCCAAGCGTAGGCTGCTGACTTCTCTCGTCAGGAAGTCGGCTAAATCGAGGAGGGATGGTTCGGGACCGTTAGGATCACGGTGGTCTCTTTGCCGCCTAAAGCGCTCTTGTCTGGCGGGTGGCAGCTTCTCTAAAATCCTCTCGACGTTAGAGTTGGCGTATAGCTCGTGCATACCCTTTTCTCGTTGCGCTCCCAACATCCCTACCAGGGACTGCACTTTTATAGACAGGTCGTCTAGTGAGCGATTGTCTGTTGCTGGGGGTAGGCGGTCAATGTGCCTTATCTCTTGGATTACGTAATCCCATATACGTCCATATCTCTGGTCCAGCGCTGCTAGAGCCGCGGTGTATGGGGTCGTAGAGGTGGCATAGGCTAGTGCTATATTGTGCGCTCGGGGTACTTTCAGGTGCTTCAGTAATATTGCATACTTGTGGCGTTCGTCAACGACATCCACCATCATTGTCTCTAAGCACATCCGGAGCTCCGTGTACTGTGCTCGATTCTCATGGGTGAAGTCTGGAAACGTCGGTGTGCCAATGTATGACGCCGTGGATGGCTGGCACATCGGTGAGCGTTGGGAGAGAGGCCTCCTAGGCGAGTCTCCTCTTGCGCCTCTCTGTGGGCTGGTACCGGCAGGGTACCATGGCCCGCTGGTCCAGGTGCTGTTCCTCGGGGCTGGTCGTGCGTCATGCTCACCCGTGAATAGAGTCGGGGGTCTGTAGCGCAGCGCCGCGGGGGTATAGCCTGGGCTGTACTGGACCTCCTGGTCCGGTGGAGTACTGTGCTGTCGTCGGGCTTGGTTCTCCTCCTCTCCCTCTTCTTCTTCTGTCAGGTCCTCTAGATCCTGTAGTCGTTTATTTAGCCTCTCCGCAGTGTATGCTGCTCCTTCCTTGTAGCTGGGTCTCGCTTGGACCGGTCGGGGAAGGGGGTCTGCGGGGGGTATAGGCCCTCTCTGGTGGTCAAGTTCAGGGTCGCTTGGTCGGTTAGGGGATGCTGCCCTTGACTGTTGTCTCGACGAGGCCCTTGAACCCCTGGCGGAGGGAGAGGGTGTTGCCTTGGTGATCAGCTGCTCCATTAGCTGCGCTTGTAGTCTGTCGCGCTCGCCCTGTAGTCTGTCGCGCTCGGCTTCGCGCTGGATGAGAGCGATGTCGCGCTCTGCTTCTCTTTGGGCACCGTCAGCGGCGCGCTGGGTGTCGGACGGGTCTCTTGCCATATTCTCTTCCGTCTGAAGGCGTCTCATCTCCAGGCGTATGTGCTCTTCTTCGCTCCGTTGCTGTGTTTTGAGTCGATCGCGTTCACCCTGAAGTCGATCGCGTTCACCCTGGAGTCGATCGCGTTCGGTAGAGGCTGTCAGGCTGACGAGGAACGCCTGTGACAGCATCCTCTCCGCCTCGCTGGGGGAAGACGCTTGTAGAGGTGAGCCGCTCCTGGCTGTACTCGTTGGGGAGTCCTGGAGCTCTATCTCCTCGGCGCTCTCCTCATCTTGTTCCGTGCAGGGTTCCACCTCTGGAGGGTTGTCTTCCTCCCGGAGCTGGTCGGGGACTACTTCTTCGGTATTGGCGGGGGGTAAAGGCATGTCTGTTCCCTCCTGGTCCCCACCGTGAGCTTGGTCAGTTACATTAGAACCCACTAGGGCCTCTGTGGTCGGGGTAACCTGGTCATTAAGGTCAGACATAATTTTACTTTCTACTTTTACCGCGTTTACCGTCTGTAGAAGGCTAGGTAGTTGACTGACAGCGTAATCCTCTAAGTACTGAGGTGTCTGTCGTCTGCGCCGCGGGCGTTCTACGTTAGGAGGACCGTTTCGTGGAGAGTTTTAATAAATAGATTTAATATATAGTTTTAATAGTTTTAATATATATTTTTAATACATACATTTTATATAGTTTTTGTAACTGAGGGGTACAATTCCCTGACTGTATTGATAAGTATGGTATCATTAAACCACTACAGCTTGATGTACTTTAACTTCTGGCCATACAGTACACGATATCTAAGTATGATGAACACTTTCCCACATATGAAATCAGGTCCACACAAATATAACAGTCGAAGGTTTAATATAGCAAAAGGTATATACAACATTCACTTAATTACATTTATGATTTGAATGCACTTGTAAGGCAAATGAGTATTCGTAGGCAAATCAACACTGAATGTCCAATCTCTGGTTACGCAGGAAGCAAGTATACAACCTGGTTCTTTAGGGAACTATAGCGATGGTACTTAAGGATTATAGCGGGATACTAAAGGGGTCCTGCTGGTTGTAAGTCAGTAGGGGGGGGGGGGTTTGGAGAGCCGTCAGCTGCATCCCATCTGGCCAACGATTCCTGGGGAGAATTCAGGTACAGAACACAGTGCCCGCAGGATCTTGATCCACAGATGAATACACTTGGGCCCTCTTGTAGACGGTAGCTGTAGGCTGTAGGTCCACAACGAAGGAGAAGCGAGGCGGCCTCGGTCTGGGTTGAGCGCCGTCTCACCTGGGCTCCTCTCGGGGGTAATTCCAACACTCACCGGCGTTGGCTGTTATCCGCTCCACAAATCAAAGCACCCAAAGCAAATAGATATTCCATGCCGTATAGGCTCAGCAGTCGTCCGGGTAGGTAATCCAATGTGCAGGTCCACTCGTCCTCGCCCAGAACTCCTCGGATGAAAGCACCACGCGTGGTCTGCCCAGCCTGGTTAAGACTCTAGATAACGCGAGGAAACGATGGGGGTGCTGCTCACTTTAGAACTCGATACCGCACAATGCACCATACATAATAGACTATTATTAACTTAATAGAAATACGTCCCACTCGACGGTACAGTGCCAAACTATGACAATTCAGCTATGAATTTACACGAGGTCTCAATGCCTATTCTGGGGCCAAATAGGCCATACTGCACCACACGTGGGTCGTGGGTGAGGCTTCACGTCTGTTACTAGGTTGGAGGGTAAAGGACTAATGGACTAAAAGAAAGTTCTACTTTACTTGCGCCATATTTATATGCACGGTGAACAAATAGTACCATTCGTATTTCGGTAGCCGTATTCCTACGCGGAACCGGGGCTAGTTGGGACATGCTCGTCGGCACTATTGAACTTGACTCAAGGGGCTTGTCTGCTGGCGCCAGGTTCTTGTCCAATGAGAGAATGAACTATTATGGGCTGTAGTAGACTAAAGGGATATTCAGTGTATATGTACAAAGAATATACAAGGGATATCAAACGATATACAAATACTATTAAATATGTATCCATAAATAAATATATATATTCGGTTTAATCTGATCCTTCACAACAGTTTTAATTAGGGCTGTCATTTTATCGCGTTAATTAGATTAATTAATTACACAGCAAATTATCGCGTTATGAAAATTTACTAAAATTTAATTACAACTTTTTCTTTTTTATAATATTTTTTTTGTACTCATTCATTCCATAATAATGTAGAATACACATTTACAGACTTTTTTTTTTATTAATATGGTTAATTTGCATGTTCTTGGTATCTGATTCTAGGGACATCTATGAATCTCAGGGAATGTATTCCCAGTGTTAGAAATACTGTGGGCTAGATCCACAAAGAATGGATTGCACGGTGCAAGTTGCACCCTTACTTACAATTCATGTATTGATGTATTGAAAATGGGGGACCCTGATGTAAACAAGACAAAAGTATTTCTCTGGTCTGCATCCCCTTAACAATTGTGTGTATTGAGCCGTACTGTATTGTACCCATTCTGCAATCTGTCAATAACATTTTCATTCAATGCGCGGTGATTGATTGAATGAAAATTTTATTTTGAGTAAATTGTAATGAACCAAATGAGAATATCAATACATTTTTTTTTATCTTTGACTGTGAATAACACCATGCTCAAATTGACCAGACCTGAAAAATCGAAGCAAATTAATAGATGGAAGATGATTAAACAGAAGGTTTTGTATATACAGTACTGAATTCTGCCATCCGGACACATGCAATTTGAAATATGATTATAGAATATAGAATATCAGGCATAAAATGGTTATGCGATTAAAATGTGATTAATTAGATTCATTAATTACAAATCCTGTAATTAATTAGATTAATCTTTTTAATCACCTGACAGCACTAGTTTTAATACATAGATTTTATATATAGTTTTAAACTATGACTTTAAACTTAAACTATGACTTTAAACTTAAACTGTGACTGTGGTGAGGTGTGCAGTGGGAGTGACTGAAGGGTTCAAGGTCGGGGTAGGACTGCACCAAGGGTCGGCCCTCAGTCCTTTCTTATGTGCAGTAGTGATGGACAGGCTGACAGACGAGGTCAGTAGTGATGGACAGGCTGACAGACGAGGTCAGTAGTGATGGACAGGCTGACAGACGAGGTCAGTAGTGATGGACAGGCTGACAGACGAGGTCAGTAGTGATGGACAGGCTGACAGACGAGGTCAGTAGTGATGGACAGGCTGACAGACGAGGTCAGTAGTGATGGACAGGCTGACAGACGAGGTCAGTAGTGATGGACAGGCTGACAGACGAGGTCAGTAGTGATGGACAGGCTGACAGACGAGGTCAGTAGTGATGGACAGGCTGACAGACGAGGTCAGTAGTGATGGACAGGCTGACAGACGAGGTCAGTAGTGATGGACAGGCTGACAGACGAGGTCAGTAGTGATGGACAGGCTGACAGACGAAGTCAGGCAGGAGTCCCCGTGGACCATGATGTTCGCAGATGACATCGCGATCTGTAGTGAGAGCAGGGAGCAGGTGGAAGAGAACCTGGAGAAGTGGAGGCATGCACTGGAGAGAAGGGGGATGAGGGTGAGCAGAAGCAAGACCGAGTACATGTGTGTGAATGGGAAGGAAGACGGAGGGGTGGTGATGATGCAAGGAGTAGAGGTACCAAAAGTGGACGAGTTTAAGTACTTGGGGTCAACAGTCCAAAGTAATGGGGACTGTGGTAGGGAGGTGAAGAAGAGAGTGCAGGCCGGGTGGTGCGGGTGGAGAAGGATGACAGGGGTGATCTGCGATAGAAGGGTACCAGCGAGAGTAAAGGGAATGGTCTACAGCAGGGTAGTGAGACCAGGTACGCTGTATGGTCTAGAAACAGTGGCACTGACCCACAAGCAGGTGGCGGAGCTGGAGGTGGCAGAGATGAAGATGTTAAGGTTCTCTCTGGGAGTAACAAGGTTGGACAAAATCAAGAATGTCTACATCAGAGGAACGGCCCATGTTGAGCAGTTCGGGCAGAAAGTGAGAGAGGCAAGACTGAGATGGTTTGGACATGTGCAGAGGAGGGAGGTGGGGTACATCGGGAAGAGGGAGATGGGGTACATCGGGAGGAGGATGCTGGAGACGGAGCTGCCAGGATGGAGGAGGAGGGGAAGGCCCAAAAGGAGATTTATGGACACAGTGAAGGAGGACATGCAGGCAGTGGGAGTGACGGAGGACGATGCAGAGGACAGAGACAGATGGAAACGGATGATCCGCTGTGGCGACCCCTGACGGGAAAAGCCGAAAGAAAAAGAAGAAGAAGAATATATCGTTTTAAAGGTCCCGTGTTTTGCTATTCCTTTCACTATTTGAGCAATTGTACACAATTCCTGAGTCTATGGAACACATCTGTAAGGTTTAAAAAAAAATGCATTGTTTTGTATTTCTAATCAAGTACTCTAAAGCAGCATTTTTCCACTTTAAGATTTCAAGCTGTTTTGGGATGGGCTCCGCCCATAAGCGCTTTGAGTGACAGTCACCCACACAGCGTGATACATACGAGAGAGAGCGAGAGAGAGAACGAGCGAGAGAGAGAGGGAGAGAGAGAGAGGATAGATCGCTCCGTGTGCGCGTTTGCACTGTGTGAGCGGCTCGAGCGATTGTGTGTAAAATGCAGCTGGAGAGAGAGAGAGAGAGAGAGAGAGAGAGAGAGAGAGGGAGAGTCTGGGACAGGGAGACCGCTCCGCATTATTCCCACTGCTCCGTTGTTGAGCAAATTGTTGATTCTCTCTGTCGGCACCCGCGCACGTCAACCCGTTTGAGGAAGTGTCAGTATTTCCACTCGCTCTGTTGTTGAGCGAATGGTTGAGTGTGCGCTACAACCATAGAGGGGGCATTAACCTGGGCAGAGCGTCAGGAAACATGGAAGAGTATAAGGCTACAGTCTATACTCTGCGCAAGGCTGTAAAACTTGCTAAGAGGACATACACTGACAAGATGGAGGCACAAATGGCCCAGAACGACACAAGAGGTTTATGGCGAGAACTACGGACGATAACTGACTACAAAGTCAGCGCCCCCTCAATGGGGAGTGCCGACGCCTCTCTCACGGACCAACTCAACTCCTTTTACACGCGGTTCGGTGAAAACAGTAGCGACGCTAGCTCACCGGCTAACGACGTCACTGACGCGCCGGCCGTCGTGGAGGGGGGGGCATCCGCGGAGGGGGGGGGGGGCACTCTCTCATTGACACAGTGTGAGAAGAGTATCTGGTGAACACCAGAAAGGCAGCTGGCCCAGATGGGATAACAGGACGGATACTTAAGTCATATGCTAACCAGCTAGCCCCAGTGTTCACCACCATATTTAATCTATCCCTGGCTGAGTCTGTGGTCCCTGCCTGCTTCAAGGTGTCCACTATAATACCGGTACCAAAGAAATCCTCCCCAACAGGTCTTAATGACTACTCACCTCTGTGGCCATGAAATGTTTTGAGAGGCTGGTTAAGGATTACATTTGTGCCTCCCTACCCAGTGATATGGACCCTATGCAATTTGTATACAGGCCAAACAGGTCCACTGACGATGCGGTCTCTCAGGTACTACACAGCACCCTCTCTCACCTAGACTGCCAGAAGGGGGGCTATGTGAGACTGTTGTTCATTGACTATAGCTCAGCGTTCAACACCATAGTCCCCACCAGACTGGTGGACAAGCTGATCGAGCTGGGTCTGAGCTCAGCTTTGAGCGCCTGGATACTGGACTTTCTGAGTAAAAGGCCCCAGGCGGTCAGGGTGGGGGGTCAGACCTCCAACACCATCACCCTGAGTATCGGGTCCCCCCTCTGTCGGGGTCCCCCCTTGGGTGCGATTGCCTCGTTGGTAGTGTCAGGGTGCGATATCCCGGCTCCGCGAGACGCCCTGTTCGTGCGGTTGGCGAGTCCAGGGTTGACAACGCACAGCGGGTGGGACCGGGCCTCCTATCTACAGTTCCTGGCGGACCAGCGCCAGTTGGCGGCGGGTGCGCTTTGGGATTATCATCACATATGGCTACAGCAGTGCCATATGTCGAGGTGGATGGAGAGAACGCTGAGGCGGGGGCTTGTGTTGCAGTTTGCACAACCCCACCCTCCGTTTGGGTTTGGTACAGACCCTTTTTGTCAGGGTCCACAGCAGTGACAGCTCTGGCCGACGGGATCCAATCTCTGTCATCGTGGTCCCATGAGAGGACGCGGTGAGCGGCGTTTCCTCCCGGTATTCTCTGGTGCCCGAGAAATCGGGGGGGGGGGGGGTCAGACCCATACTGGACCTGTCCCATGGAAGGTTCAGAATGTTGACCGTCACTGTCAGGTGGGGGACTGGTTCACCTCCATAGACCTGTAGGATGCGTATTCGCATCCCCGATCTTCACTCCTAGGGCTTAACTACGCTTCCTTTGCAGGGCTTAGCGTACGGGTACCAGAGGCTGCCGTTCGGCTGCCCTCTGGCTCCCCGCATCTTCACCAAGTGCGTGGAGACCGCGCTGGGGCCTCTGCGTCGTCGGGGGATAACATTTTTATTCTATCCTGGACGTTCTGGTCCTCGGCCGGTCAGGGAAGATCGCCAGGTCTCATACCAGGCAGGTGGTGGAATTCCTCACCAGCCTGGGTTTAGCTGTAGACTGGAAGTAGAGTACTCCTCTTCCCAGTCAACGGGTGGAGTACTTGGGCTTATTTCTAAGCTCAAGGTCTATATGGGCATCCCTCTCAGAGCGGCGGCGAGTGGGTGGTTCTCAGGACGCTCGGGGGGTTCCGTCCTAGGACGGTTACGGAGCTGTCCGTGATGCGCCTGCTTGGTATGATGGCATCTGCTCACTCTATGGTCCCTCTTGGCCTCCTCTTCATGAGGAGGATACAGAGGTGGTTTTTTCCAGTATGGAAATAGACCCGGTGAGAGGCAAGTGGAAGCGGCTACGGTTCCCATGTCAGTACTGGGGGACCTCGTCCTCTGGGGAGGGACTGGTGCCCTCACTAGCAGGGTCCCCGTGGGCAGCAGGCTGTCACACGTCACGGTCTTCACCGACGCCTCCCTCACGGGATGGGGGCGGACGTGTCGGGCCAACGCAGTAGGGGGCAGCTGGCAAGACCATACTGCCCGGTCTGCGCTACATTCAATGTGTCGGAATTGAAGGCAGACCTTCTGGTCCTCAAACGGCTCGGCCACCTTGTGCATGTTTTGATCAGGACGGACAACACAACGTCAGCGTCGTATATTGACAGACAGGGAGGAGTGCGCTTCCCCTGTCTGCACCGGGCGGCGGTCGGGCTCTGGCTATGGGCGTTTCTCCATCTGCGCAGCCTGAGGGCTCTCCACATCCCCGGCAGGGAGAATGTGGGTGCAGATGTGATGTCGGGCGGTCCTCGTCCTGACGAGTGGGGACTACGTCCAGACATAGTCGGAAAAGTCTGGGACCGATTCCATGGCCGCCCGGGATTCTGTACGCATTCCCCTCCATACACCTGATAGCTCAGCTGTTGGGGCGGGTATGTCGGGAGCGCGGGACTTGATCCTGGTCGCGCCTGGTCAGCCCTCATGGACCAGGAAGCAGTAACCCCTGTCGTAAATCTGCTGGGTTGATGAATGAAAACAAACTCACATTGCATGATGAACGTGGCACAGTCCTCGAAGTCACCGTCGAACAGTCGTGGTGCGAGGTCGGGAGGTGCAGGGTTAGTCGCGGCGGCGGGTGGTGGTCCGGCTGGGACTCCTGCCACAGATGGGGTTAAAAGCAGGGTGTTAAATGCTGCACTGAGAGTCTGCAGCTGGTGTAGAATATCAGCCTGCTGATTACCCTGCGCAGTCTGCTGGGTGGTTAGAGTGTCTAGAGAAATCTGGATAGGCTGGACCTGGGCCCGGAGGTCCTGCACAGCAGCCGCAGCCGCACCTAGCCGTTGGGTGTGGTCGTTGGTCAGCTGGATCTGACCTGCCAAGACTGCTCTAACACTGTCTGTGTCGGCTGGGGTCTACATGGTCGGGTCGTAATGTTATGGTTTGTAAACAACCGCAACAGCACGACACAGACAGGTAGTTCAGAGTTAGCCAAAAACTATGGGTGTATTTATTTCACAAACAGAAATGAGCAAAAATAACGAAAATGCATTCAGGGGGAATGTCCTTTAGCAGAGTAGGGCTCTGCGGCTCTGCCCAGAGCAGAGTTGGCTCTGTGGCTCTGCGGCTCTGCGGCTCTGCCCAGAGCAGAGTGGCTCTGTGGCTCTGCGGCTCTGCAGCTTATTGAATATCCACTCGGGGAGGAACAGAAAAACGGAGAATGTCATTAATAGAACGTAGGGATTACGAGGCAGTCCAGTAACAAAGCAGAGTCCAGTACCAAAACAAAGCGACACTTCTTCAGTGTTACGGAACACACAAAAAACAGAATGAAGGTCTTGAGTCCAGGAAAAAATTAGAAAATCGGAGTATCAAATAATAGACTTCCAAAAACTCACCAAGGGCAAAGTGTAATAAGAGGCACGGGTCCAGGAAGCAGGCCTCTTGGCGGCAACACACCGGAGAGCAGACTACACGCTCTGGTTCATTCTCTCAGTCTGCCCGTTAGTCTGTGGATGATAACCAGATGAAAGACTAACAGTGGCCCCCAATCCCTTACAAAAGGCCCGCCATACCTGGGAAGTGAACTGGGGCCCCCGGTCCGAGACGACGTCTTGGGGAACTGAGAGGCTGAGAGGAGAACAGGCTGAGAGGAGAACATGTTGAGAGGAGAACATGTTGAGAGGAGAACAGGCTAAGAGGAGAACATGGTGTTGTCCAGCTCATACAAATTCTTTTGGAAATACTATATTTGGTTCTGTATCGTTAGGGCTCAGCTTGGCTTCGCCTTCTGCACTATCTCGCGTACGTGCACGCGTACTGAATAAACCACAAATGTACCTCTAATACCAGTATTAGTCTGACCACACCCCTCATCAGCTTACCTTCATAAGCAGGTGTGTGGTCACCTGCTCTCCTCCTTCTCGCTTTCACCACAAGGAAGAAGTGCCTCGGTAGATCCCCACACAAGAAATTGGATTAGGAACAGCTTGGGAAACAAGGATACGTTGACATCATATCTTTATTTTCTCTCTCACTATTTTCGAGAAAATACGGCGATATTGTCTTCGTACTGGAGTGTCTAGAAGATGATGATCATTCTACAAACCCTCCACCGGTTTTCGTATTGGGAGCACGCCGCTGCATGCTTCTCAACTGCAGTTCCTTGCTGTGTTTGTTGGGGTGAAACCTGTCAAGCCACAGCTGAACTGTCGGACATGCCGCTGTTGTGAGGAGCGGTGCGTTCCAGGTTGGGTGAGTAGTGTTTGTTGGCGGGCTCCACTTGTCTGTTAGTGCTATGGGGGCTACTAGACGAAGTTTATGGAAACCGGCCCCAGGCTAGGGTCCTTTGTTTAGCCGTCTAGGCGACAGAAGGCCTTGGTCTGGCGACCATTATAGTTTTAACTAGTGGGCCGCGACCATTGACACTGGTGATCCCTGTGTGTTCTGGACGAGTGGATTCTCTCTGTCACCGTGTTAAGACCCCATCTTTCATATCCAAATGAGAGTATTCCTTCACGAGGGGATATGTGCATGTAATGTGCGATAGCGGCAGATTCATGTTCAAAGTCAGCTATACAGGCCAGTTGGTACTGTGCTGATTCCGCCGGACGTGTTATTATCACCGTTGTGAAGCGGTGTTGACGTCTTGTTTTTCCTTTTCTCTTAAAAAGTGAGGAGGGTTCAGAACGGCGGCCTGTCTGGGTGAGTGTTATGTCATTGTTTACATGTTCATAGCTTACGGTTAGCCGGTCGGTGGCCTGGCGCGGGGTGGCTTGGCTTCTCGCGCGCCGCCGGGAGCTCGCTCCTGATCGCGTGCGTCGTAGATCGGCGTCTCGCGAGCGGAAGCGATAGCACCCGAACGGCTGGAGCAGCCGTTAGCTTGATGCTATTCTGTTGAACGTGCTTTGATTTTTAACATGTTTTACACTTTTGACCACGACGTCATCCTTGACAGGGGATGTTCGTCAACCCTGCCCGAGCCTAGACGGGGATTGCGTCAACAAAGAGGACTGTAGCGACTGGTGGAGCGGCGACGCTGCCCGGATCGAACAACACGGGACGCTTGTGACTGCACTTCGCTGATCTGCGTTCCGGGCAGGTACGGGGTTGGCCAGACCCTCATAACACGTCTTCTGGTTTTACCTTGCTAAATGTATTGTGAATGACGGTGTTTTTTCCCAAAACGTGTGTTGTTGCAATGCATTTGAGATACGTTGCAGGTTGTGTGTGAGCTGTTTTTGTCA
The DNA here is from genome assembly GCF_963971535.1 of Notolepis coatsorum. Lineage (NCBI taxonomy): Eukaryota > Metazoa > Chordata > Actinopteri > Aulopiformes > Paralepididae > Notolepis > Notolepis coatsorum. The sequence continues at coordinate 17,894 of NW_028171565.1, forward strand.
CTGGCAGTAGCTTCTCCGTGCAGGTCGTGATGTATTGATCTGGTTGTTGTGTGAGAAACATCATGGTGTTTATGTGTACCGTGTACTCACTACTAAGGCAACTAACCTATGAAGCTATGCTTGGTGACGAGTGAGTAAAAGAATATTCTTTCTCAGACTGTAATGACAATGAACAGTGAGTTCACACATTAACAGGTTTTCCTGTTTTAACTGGCCGTATTGAGGGTGAAATAGGAGGATTGTGTTTCCCCCCCCGGTTCCCTGGGGACTTTATCACCTCCTATCAGACATGTTGTGCATTAATTGTGTCTTTTGTGTGGTAGGGATACGATGTAACTCTCAGCTTGATTGCTGAGGTTGTGCTAAATCTGCTGGAGAAACTTATTTCCTAAAGGGAAATTGGTTTGGTTGCTGTCGTGTGCTTAGCAAGGCCTGTGGTCGATACTAATCAAGAATGATGTATTCTCTCATTGTGATGATGATGGGTTGTGTGTGTCATGTGACCTACAACTGGGTTGTACTGGCCACAGAAGCACATGTGTATGTTGGACCGGGGTTCTTAGAGCCCTCTCTATTCTGTGTTTTTCCTTAGTAAAAATCAGATAGCAGGTTAGCTCGTGCGCTGTGTGGAGCTGTGAAACGCTTCATAGAGCTGACTATGACTGTGTCATATTCTCTTTTTGTCGTTACGTCGTATCATGGGTGTGGGGTCGTAAAGGGGTGAACTGGTAACCTTTCCTCTCCCCATTGTTCTGTCGGTCAGGGGTACACCCCCTGTCCTTCAAGGTTCCCGTCACGTGGCGGTTCGGCACGTTACGGGGGGGGGGGGGGGGGGGGGGGGGGGAGGGAGTTCCTGGTCCCACGGCCTGGTATATTGGGCGTGTGCACCGCAGGAATTCCCCCGCCATAGAGTACGTCACCGTGCGCGTCTCTGTTGGTAGGACTTCCGTGTGCTGTTCAGGTCCATGTGATGGATCTGTTTTCAGGGGGGGTGGTCAGGGCTCCTCCTCACCAAGCGCCTACTCAGGCCTTCTGTGAGTTCGGACTCCTTCTTCCATGTGATCCATGTGAGGAAGCCTCCATCAGAGTACAGAGCCTTCCTCCTCAGATTGTCAAAGTGAGTGGACCCTCTAGAAGGGTCCTTTTTCTATTGTATGTATATTCGATTCAATTCGTTTATTGAGTGTGTATGGGTTCGGTGCCTCTTCCCCGGAGGCCCTAAAACCAGTTTTTTACATGGCTCAAGGTGCAATATATTCTTTTCAATCTGTACAGCTCGCGTGGGAAGTCTCTCTGGGGATCCCCGTCTCTTTCCTATGGGAGGGTGGTGGGATGTAAAAATGTGTACATTTTTTACCCCGGCTGTGTAGACTGGGATACATACTGTTGATGCTTCCTTCTTTCTATTCCAGAAGTGTTGGAGTTAGGGAGTGTCACACCCCTCTTGTCGTTCCCCTGGGCGCCTTGGGGATTCAATGGCAGGTCTAAATAGCCTGTTCATTGATGGGGGTGTGTCCCGACGCACGTATAGTGCTAGCTCGCTGTAAACAGGCGATTGACTGGCACGCCTTAGTTGCTTGTGGTTGAAACAGCGTTTTTATAAAGCAACTGAGATGGGGGTTTTTCCTCTTCCGGCGACCACATCCCATGACCTGGGTGGGTTGTCGACGGATCCTCGTTCATGTCTGGGGGATGATGACGGGATGGATCTGAACATATGTAGTGGGGTCTCACGCCCTTGGGGTGGGCCACCAGGCGCGGTTCGTCCCGACGTCTGGGTGGCGCCTTCTTTTCATGTTAAGATCAACACGCATATCTGCCCTTTTCCTGGGGCATGTCGGCGTGGTTAGGGCACGGGACTGGTTCTGGTCACGCTGGTCCAGATCAGTTGAACCCGTTGTCCGCCGGGGATGCAGATCTGCTGTTCTGGTACCCTGAGGGACTTGGGCTTTTTTCAGGGGGAAAAATGCCAGGTCGGTCTGGGTGTCACAGGGTTAAGCGCTATGGAGACCCTGGTTGGGTATGTTTTTACTCAGCACTGTCGTCATGGCTTACAGCCATGCCATTCTGTACGCGCTCGATCTCGTCGGATCTCGGCCGCTACACAGGTTGGTCCTGGTTAGTACTTGGTTGGGAGACCGCCGGGGAATACCAGGTACGGTGTGCTTAGGGGCTGGTTCTCCATTGTTTTTCGCTCCTCTCTCACGCATGGCGAAGAGGGGCCTGTGGGGGTGGTTTTTTGACCTCCTCTGGTGACCCTGTGCTTCCCGTACCGCCAGGCCCGGTCCGAAGTGATGTTTGCGACCCGTAGGCCTGGGTTAACCCTTTTTGGAAACTGAAACACTTGTACTGCGGTATAGCCGGTGTATACCCGCAGGTGTGTTTTGGAGTTTTTTCTTGAGGGGTTATAGGAACAACCACCGCATTGGGTAACACCGAGGTGGTTGATTCCCTGGTGTGTTGGAGCAGTGTCAACTCCCGGGTTCACCGGTTGAGGGTGCCCCTGCACGTTCATGACGTCTGCCAATCGTGTCAGCCTTCTCTGCCTCGACCCCTCTGGGTGGGGGTTGTTAAATGGAGGCTTGGTCATGCAACACCGCCAGCTTACGCTCCTTCCGCCGGGGCGGCTGTGTTCAGCTGTCCCCTCTGGCGCCTGTCTCGTCCGCAGTCTCCAGGCTAGGGTTAACAGCCTGTTGCCTGGTTTTTCCCCGGTGCGCTGCCTGCTTCCGTTGGTTAACCTTTTTTGTGTGCTTACGGCCATGCTGACTGCCTATTCTGCAGGGTCAGTGTGCCAGGCGGTGTACTATTGGGGGGACGGGGCCCGCTCGGCTTACTGGCCTGGTTGGTTCCGCCTGGGAATACCAGGTGCAGTAACTGAGGGGCCTTTGTCCGAATACGCTGGCGATGTGGGGGGCGGGGCACTACGTGCCCACCTGGTGGGGTCTTGATGCTGGCATCATGGACTTCTCCGGGCCCCCATTCCAGGGAGTCCAGTCCTTTTGGTGGGTCTGGGTCTTCCTTCGTGCTCCGCTGCTACGGCCTTGCCACGGGGTTGGGTTTGCCCTTGACCCCGTGATTCTGGGGGCAGTAACGAGGTTGTTCCTCCGTTCGTTCCCGGGTGGCATGCGGGTTGTGCGTGTGTGTAGTCGTGGGTCAAGCCACGGTCTGCTCACCCTGTGCGTTAAGTTGCTTGAGAGCTCTTCGCACGGTCGGGTCCGTCGCCTTCCCGTGAAGCCTCTAATAGGGGGGATACCCTCCATTAGGGGGGGTCGGGGGGGCTCGGCCCTCCCTGTTCTGATGGTTTTGGGGGGCTGTCAGCGGGGTGTATTTGTCAGCCAAGTGGCTCCGCTTGGCCTCCCTTGTGCAGAAGGCGAAGCCAAGCTGAGCCCTAACGATACAGAACGTTAGGTTATGACTATAACCAGGTTCTGTTAGTTAGGGCGATGCTTGGCTTCGGACGGCCGCTGCAGCCCTTGACCTCACCTTGTGGTGAAAGCTTGGGAAGGAGGAGAGCAGGTGACCACACACCTGCTTATGAAGGTAAGCTGATGAGGGGTGTGGTCAGACTAATACTGGTATTAGAGGTACATTTGTGGTTTATTCAGTACGCGTGCACGTACGCGAGATAGTGCAGAAGGCGAAGCCAAGCATCGCCCTAACTAACAGAACCTGGTTATAGTCATAACCTAACGATAGTACTACAGAAAAACGTGAGTAACAAGTATTTTCTACAACTCAAGTTCTGGTACCGGACCGCAGATGACAACATCATAAATCAATATGTCCAGACTGTATGACATAATGTTGCGTTTTTTTCCCTCAAATGTATCCAAGAGTAAACATCCTAACCATGTCACAACAGCAGTCATAGTGTATATTTTCAGCAATACGTTTGTTTACCAATAGGTTAAAGTGTTTTTCGCGGAGATCCGCCATTTTGAATTAGTGGCCGTCACCGAATGATGATGATTTGTAGTCATATGAGCACAGGGCATCCAGAGCTTTCAATGAGTGTTGACATTTCGAAAAACTACAGTACCCGGGAATTCTAGCCTCCTGCAAGCAAATGACTTGTGTACGAATCTTTTTTATTTCTCTTATTTCTCGGGATACTATATCACAAAACTGAACGTTATTGGCATAGATTGGAGCGCAGTTAGTGTGTCTACCTTCTGTGAACATTTAGCAACCATCTGTGTTGAAATCCGATCCAAAATGGCAAAGGCATATCCATTCTAAGAATCGAACTGTAGCCTACATACAGTAGATTTCATTCTTCATTCTCGATGCATGCCTGGTGATACTAAATCCAAATTGAACTCTGCCATTTGAAAGTGGAGATTTGGCCCGATCCATAGATGTGCAAGTTGGCTATAATAAGGTCATTTATAGGCCTCATATTCTATATTCTATAATAATATTGTGTCCGGAATGCAGAATTCAGTACTGTATCTACAAAACCTTCTGTTTAATCATCTTCCCTTTATTCATTTCCTTATATTATTTGTACATGTGATCTCAAGAAGGTACTGAACGAGCTCAGTGGCAGATTTTCATGTATCGTAATTTTTAGCATTCACTGTCAAAGATGCAAAGATAAATCATAATTCATATTCTCCTTTGTTTCATCACAATTTAAGCAAGCCTAGTAATAAATAGACACAATATTTCTGACACTGGGAATACATTCACCGAGGTCCATAGATGTCCCTAGATACCAGAACATGCAAATGGACCTTGTAGAAGTGGAGCAATATTCCATTTACTTAGGTATGTATTTTAGCGGGATTTTCAGAAAATAGGGGAATAAGAGGTAATATATGTTATATATTACAGTTTTAATATATGTTTTAATACATAGTTTATATCGTTTTAATACATAGTTTTAATATATAGTTAGATATAATATATATTTAATATAGTATATTAGATTTAATATATCGTTTTAATATGTAGTTTTAATATGTAGTTTTAATATGTAGTTTTGATATGTAGTTTTAATACATAGATTTAATATATAGTTTTAATATATGCATACAGTGAAATATCCCTTTAAATGGCTACAGTGCTAAGACACTTGGGGCAGAGTAGAAGCGTAGGATGTGGGTTCAATGCAGCAGCAGCAGCAAACCGGAATGTTCATTTAAAGGATGAGGCGTCGTCATGGTAACCACATCAACTTTTTGAGTCTCATGCACCAAACCAACACCAGTTTCCATGACAACACGATCAAAACATTCAATGGCGGCCAATTTACAAATGCGACGACGGGCCAAATAACTGTACAGCAGACGCTGGGTTGAAGAGGAGTATTCATTCTATCAACATCCTCCACCGGACCCAGTGGCCTGTCGCCTCCAGTGGACTCCTGTACCTCCTCTGTACCCCCTGTACCCCCTGTACCCCCTCTGTACCTCCTCTGTACCCCCTGTACCCCCTGTACCCCCTCTGTACCTCCTCTGTACCCCCTCTGTACCCCCTGTACCCCCTGTACCCCCTCTGTACCCACTGTACCCCCTCTGTACCCCCTGTACCCCCTCTGTACCCCCTGTACCCCCTGTACCCCCTCTGTACCTCCTCTGTACCCCCTGTACCCCCTGTACCCCCTCTGTACCTCCTCTGTACCCCCTCTGTACCCCCTGTACCCCCTCTGTACCCCCTGTACCCCCTCTGTACCTCCTCTGTACCCCCTCTGTACCCCCTGTACCTCCTCTGTACCCCCTGCCTCCATCTAGGAGAGGAGAACATGTTGAGAGGAGAACATGTTGAGAGGGGAACATGTTGAGAGGAGAACAGACTGTAGACCTACTGTGTGTGCGTGTGTGTGTGCGCGTGTGTGTGTGTGTGTGTGTGTGTGTGTGTGTGTGTGTGTGTGTACGTGTGTGTGTGTGTGCATGTGTGTGTGTGTGTGTGTTGAAGGGATAATGGTTTGCACAAATTGGCTGTTACACTCTGTCAATGTTCTTGTCCCTTGGATAATGAGTGTGTGTATCTGTCCCTTTGTGTGTGTGTGTGTGTGTGTGTGTGTGTGTGTGTGTGTGTGTGTGTGTGTGTGTGTGTGTGTGTGTGTGTGTGTGTGTGTGTGTGTGTGTACGTATGTGTATGTGTGTATCTGTCCCTTTGTGTGTGTGTGTACGTACAGTATGTGTGTGTGTGTGTATCTGTCCCTTTGTGTGTGTGTGTATGAATGTGCGTGTGTGCGAGAGTGTGAACACACATGCATTTGTACGTGCATGAATGTGGTGTTTGTGTGTGTATCTGTCCCTTTGTGTGTGTGTGTATGAATGTGCGTGTGTGCGAGAGTGTGAACACACATGCATTTGTACGTGCATGAATGTGGTGTTTGTGTCTGTGCTCGCGCGCGCGTGTGTGTGTGTGTGCGCGCGTGCGTGCACGTGTGTGTGTGTGTCTGTGTGTGCATGCATGTTTGTGTGTGTCCTTGTCTGCGTCGGTCGGTGTGTGTGTGTGTGTGTAATGAGTCACTAATGAGCAATGCTGTTAGCACATTAAACACACTGACTTCAGAGAGAGAGAGAGAGAGAGAGAGAGAGAGAGAGAGAGAGAGAGAGAGAGAGAGAGAGAGAGAGAGAGAGAGAGAGAGAGAGAGGGAGGGAG
>NW_028171564.1:0-7500 GCF_963971535.1 Notolepis coatsorum
GGCTTAAACGAGGAAATATTGTGCACTTCACACATTTTTATTGTTTTGTCGAAACCGGAACACCTGTAGCCTGTACTTCCTGTACTTCCGTTTAGACATTTTAGGAGGCATATCTTGTCCAGCCTAGCTCCAGGGTAACCCTCTGTGTGTAACCTCTGTGTGTACCCTCTGTGTGTACCCTCTGTGTGTAACCTCTGTGTGTACCCTCTGTGTGTAACCTCTGTGTGTAACCTCTGTGTGTACCCTCTGTGTGTAACCTCTGTGTGTAACCTCTGTGTGTACCCTCTGTGTGTACCCTCTGTGTGTAACCTCTGTGTGTACCCTCTGTGTGTAACCTCTGTGTGTACCCTCTGTGTGTAACATCTGTGTGTACCCTCTGTGTGTAACCTCTGTGTGTAACCTCTGTGTGTACCCTCTGTGTGTAACCTCTGTGTGTACCCTCTGTGTGTAACCTCTGTGTGTAACCTCTGTGTGTACCCTCTGTGTGTACCCTCTGTGTGTAACCTCTGTGTGTAACCTCTGTGTGTACCCTCTGTGTGTAACCTCTGTGTGTAACCTCTGTGTGTAACTGTGTGTAACAGTGCAGTAGACTTTGTAGCAAGGCATCGCTGCAGAAGACCATGTGTGGCTGAGCGACGTCTCTCAGTGGCGAACACCGGTCGAGGAAGCAACATGGGGGACGGTGCCGCGGAAACACGGGGAGGAAGCCGCTGTGTAATTTACCCCGCGTCTCTTCCCTGTCATCATCCTCGCCGTTGCCGTGACGCAACCTAACAGATGTGGACAGCGCTGTTACTTAACACACACACGTGTGTGCATGTGTGAGGAGGTTGTTAGTTACTTCAAGTTTCAAGTTCAAGTTTGTTTATTATTTGTCATAATAAAATACAGAATACTTTATGATGAAATGCTTGTTTCTGTATGGGCCCCTGAGAGTGTGCTGCATACAGTTAAAAAAAAAGTAAGTAAAAAAAAAGTTATTAACCTCTTAAGCCCGGAGCCCTATTTTCTGAAAATCTGCCTAAAATACATATACCTAAGTAAATGGAATATTGCTCCACTTCTACAAGGTCCAAATTTAGCATGTTCTTGTATATAGGGACATCTATGGACCTCAGTGAATGTATTCTCAGTGTCAGAAATATTGTGTCTATTACTAGGCTTGCTTAAATTGTGATGAAACAAAGGAGAATATGAATTATGATTTTTCTTTGCATCTTTGACAGTGAATAACACCATGCTAAAAATGACCAGACATAAGAAACTGAGCTCGTTCAGTACCTTCTTGAGATCACGTGTATAAAAAATCAAAGGAAATGAATAATGATTAAACAGAAGGTTTTGTAGATACAGTACTGAATTCTGCCATCCGGACCCATGCTATTTGAAATATTATTATAGAATATTGAATATGAGGCCTATAAATGACCTTATTATAGCCAACTTGCACACTATGGATCGGGCCAAATCTCCTCTTTCAAATGGCAGAGTTCAATTTGGATTTAGTATCACCAGGTGTGCATGAAGAACGGAGAATGAAATCTACTGAGTAGGTTTTTTATTCTTGTGACAGCTCAGCCATTTTTAAACTGATTTCAAATCGGATTGTTGCTAAATGTTCAAAATAGGGGAGACAAACTAACTGCGCTCCAATATATGCCAATAACGTTCAGTTTTGTGGTATATAATCCTGAGTAATAAGATTTAAAAAGAAAAATGCATACACTAGTAATTTGTTTGAAGGCAGCTAGAGGCTGTTGGGAGGTGTAGTTTTTAAAGATTCCAACGCTCATTGAGAGCTCTGGATGTCCTCTTCTCAGAATTACTCAAAATGACTATATTCAGCGAAGGTCACTTTTTCAAAATGGCGTATCCCAGCGATCACAACAACACATTTCAAAAACTTAAATCTCACTAATAACACTTTAACCTATTGGTAAACAAACGTATTGCTGAAAATATACACTATGACTGCTGTTGTGATATGGTTATGATGTTTACTCTTGAATATGTTTGGGGGGGAAATGCTAATTATTTCAGACAGTCTGGAGAGCTTGATTTATGACGTGATGTCATTTTGGGACTGGTACCGGTCCCGTTGGCCTTAACCTGTTCCACCCCACGGGGACGGTACCAACCCCTTTTTGACATTATTATCATATATTAATATTTTTATGAGTGATGCAATAAATTAACGTTTTTAAAATCAAACGTTTTCAAGTATTATTATCACTACTATGTCACAAATACATGTAGAATGTAAAACATTAGGTTGGCAATAGTTTAGCAATAGGTTAAACGTGAGTTTATATCATTTTAAGTTTTTATTTTTCACTCGCGTTTTTGACCCGGAAGCGGAAATGGAAATGTTGAACCATGGGAATTGTAGTTTTTTTGTGGCCATTTTGAAGAGCGCCTCGCCAGCTATCTGCCAGCGTCGGAATTTCTCCAATCTACACTTCCTGTGGTCCGCTATGGCGTTTCAAAGTTCAGCGTTCTGAATGAATCATATCAATAATTGTTATGATTCGCGATAATAAGCTACAAAAGGTAACGTTTTTGACAAATATTGAAACGCAGTCAGTTTCTCCACACTATTGTAATCATGTAGGAATAATTAGATCTGAAATTAGTTACAAAATGGTTACACTGTGGGAGAAATAAAAAAGTACAGTCGATTACATTAAATATCTGTATATGTTATTATGCATGCCTGGTGATACTATATCCAAATTGAACTCGGCCATTTGAAAGATACTATATGTATATATATATAAATGTGCGAATTGGCTATAATAAGGTAATGTATAAGCATATATTCTATATTCTATAATAATATTTCAAATTGCATTGGTCCGGATGGGAGAATTCAGTACTGTATATACAAAACCTTCAATTTTATCATCTTCCCTTTATTAATTTCCTTAGATCTTTTGTACACATGATCTCAAGATGGTACTGAATGAGCTCAGTGGCAGTTTTTTAAGTTTGGTCATTATTATCATGGTTTTATTCACTGTCAAAGATGAAAAGAAAAATCATAATTCATATTTTCCTTTGTTTCATCAGAATTTAAGCAAGCCTAGTAATAGACACAATATTTCTGACATTCATTGAGGTCCATAGATGTTCCTAGATACCAAGAATATGCAAATAGCCCTTGTAGAAGTGGAGCAATATTCCATTTACCTAGGTATACATTTTATGCAGATTTCACCTGGGGTGGAACAGAGGTTAAGAAGTAAGTAGAAAGTAAGTAAAGTGTTCAGTCAATAATATACATATATACAATATACAATACAGAGTAAAATGAGTAACAGTGAGGTACAATGCAGAAATTAGGTGAGGTACAAAACTTAGGGTATAGGGTGCAAATGAGGTATGAATGTATGTATGAAATGTCCTGGGCCCTCATTTATCAACGTTGCGTACGCACAGATATGTGCATAACCCGTGCGTACGATCATTTCTAAGCACAGTGTGGGACTTATCAAATTGAACTTGTGCTTGACTTTGTGCGTATATATACGCACAGCTCGGAGCATGCATACCTGGGCGCCCGGTGGTAGAATTATTGCAGTCTGCAACGCGGAAATAAGCTTCCGTGCATTACTTCCAACACTGGCGTGTTCAACTTCTGTATGACCCGTAATTCATTATAGTTCATTGTAAAATAGCGACAGTAGTGTAATTATAACGGGCTCAAACGTGATTAAATATTGTTTAAAATAAAAAGCGACATACAGTACTATTATTTTGTGTCATGTTTCCAAATAAGATTGGCCACAACGAAATGATTTCTACTTCAATTTGTTGGTTAGAATAGATTACCTCGCTCCGTTGAAACTTCACTGAGACTAAAAGTAAAAGACAGTTTTTTTTGTGAGCTCCGCGCACAGACGTGATAATAATAATAATAATAATAATAATAATAATAATAATAATAAAATAATAATAATAATAAAATAATAATAATAATAATAATAATAATAATAATAATAATAATAATAATAATAATAATAATAATAATAATAATAATAATAATAATAATAATAATAATAATAATAATAATAATAATAATAATAATAATAATAATAATAATAATAATAATAATAATAACAATAATAACAATAATAATAATAATAGCTTCATTTTATATAGCGCCTTTCAAGAGACCCAAGGTCGCTTTACATAGATAGGGGGGGGAAATAACAAAGTAATAAACATAGTGGACAGACACAACATATAAATATGATGATGGGATTCAAGTTCGCGTTTTTATTGATCACATAGGCAGGCTATACATAGGCTACATGGCACGGCCCATCGTGATATTGTAGATGGATCGAGTAATAGACTGTTATTACTGTACCACCCATGTAGCTGTCAAAGCTCCATCACAAATGCAGTTATGTGAATAGAAAGGGATTCCACTGTCGTTGCTGCCGGGAGGAAAGGCATGCTGCATGTTTTCAATTCATTAAATAAAACGGATACTTTTTGCAAGGGTTTATGACTGTCATACAAATAATCAACCAACTCTCAGACCTGGGCATTGTACGGCCCGCGGGATGATTCTGACAGGCCCGCGAAAGATTACATGATAATAAATAATAATAAAAAAAAAAAAATCTTTTAAATTTTTAATTTTAAATTTTTTTATGTCAACGTTCACACGCACAATATACACGTACCTAGGATTTGACTTGATTCAACAACAAAGCAGTCGGGGCAAGCCGAAAACGGTCGAAAGTGTAGTTATTTGAAGTTTGGATTTCTTTTTTCACAACTGAGGTAGGTAGATTACATTTTTTGAGACTAAAGTACAGGAAAAAGGTACCGTTGGGTACCGGTATCGATTCACGTATCGGTTCAAATGTGAACGGTACCCATCCCTACTGAACACACAACTGCAGGGCAAGGGCATTTTTGCTCATGAAATGCATAGCCATGTGAAAGCCTTCATGACAAAGTTGCAATTAATTTCAAGGCAACTAGGCAGCAACAATCTCAAACACATGAAAACCCTGAAAAAAGTCAAACCATCAGCTGATCACCGGCACAGGTACTCATCCATGTTGGGAGCACTGCATGATGAATTTTCAAGGCGTTTTCAAGATTTCAAAAAGGTTGAGGATGAAATGCAGCTGGTTTCCTCTCCCTTTACCTGCAGTGTTGATAGTGCACCCACTGATGTTCAGCTTGAACTCATTGACCTGCAGTCTGATTCACTAATGAAAGAGCACTTTAAGTCAGCATCACTGCTAGAGTTCTACTCTGCTCTCAAGGAGGAGAACTTTCCAAACATGAGGAGACATGCTCAGAAGATGTTGGTTCTCTTTGGATCCACCTATATGTGAACAAACATTCTCAGTCATGACGTTTACCAAGTCCAGGTACAGATCCTCTCTCACTGATGAACATCTGGCAGCTGTGCTTCGCATCTCCACCTCAGACATGCAACCTGACTTTGATGGACTTGTTAAAGCACAACAGAGACTGGATTTATCACACAGAATGAAAAAAAAAAAGAGCTGAAGAACACTAAAATGTGGAAATATAACAAGTGAAATGGGACACTTGATTTTTTTTTCTTTTTTTTGCACAGTTCTGAAAACATTAAATGTTTAATATAGGCATGTAAAGTAAAAAAGGCTACTGAGACACTTTTATTTACACAGTTCAGTGACATGTCTTGTTTATTTTGGCTATAAGATGATGTGATGTCTTTAGAAAGCTAAGAAAATCCTGGTTTCAATAGTATATGAAACTCAAAATAATAACTTTATTTGTATAGCACTTTTTCATACATGCCCTTTGTTATTAATGTTTCACATTTTGTTTATCATTTTGAAAATAAATTATATTTGAATAAATGATATTTTTGAAAGCTAACCTCACCTTTTAATTGCCAAATAATAACATACACTCTTACCAGGGGTCAAAACAATGCCATTTACTGCTTTTTATATAGAAATAAAATGTATATTATGCATAATTGAGTTTGGAATTTTGGCCCGGCCCTCCAACATATTTTCAGTTGCTCATTCGGCCCCCCGGGAAAAATAATTGCCCACCCCTGAACTACATACTGTAACTTTTCAGTGCACGTTCTTATTTACATTGTGACAACAGCCTTGTGAGCTCCCGCACACAGACATGATGGAATTCAAGTTCATGTTTGTATTGATCACATTTAGGCAGGCTACACATGGCGTATAGGCTACCGCTACATCATACATGGCAGTGAGATTCATTGGTCTTGTATATGCTCTCGTATTATTGTTTATATAGGCTACCCAATACCGACATCAAAATAGATTGTATGCCTCTAGAAATCATATGCAGCAGGTAGAAAATTGACGGAAAATCCGTCGCGTTTTGGAATAAAATTGAGGAGAACTTTAATCCCTGGGTATTAATCGAACAAAACGGAAAAAGGCAGTCATATTCCTTCTTCACTATACTGTCAATGTGTGTGGTGTGGTCCATGTCAAGTCCTCGGATATGTGGACTCCGAGGTACTTAAAACTGTTCACTCTCTCGACCGGTGCCCCGTCGATGCTGAGGGGGCTGTAGTCCCTGACCCCCGACCTCCTAAAGTCCACAATCATCTCTTTCGTTTTGCTGATGTTCAGGAAAAGGCTGTTCTCCTGACACCACCGCGCCAGATCCTCTACCTCTTCCAGGTAGGCCCTCTCGTCGTTTGCAGAGATCAGGCCCACCACGACTGTGTCGTCAGAAAACTTGATAATTGTGTTGTTGTTCCACTGTGCCACACAGTCATGTGTGTACAGCGAGTAGAGGAGGGGCTCAGAACACAGCCCTGGGGGGCCCCTGTGTTGAGAGTGATGGATGAGGAGGTGCAGTTGCCTGCTCTCACCACCTGGGGTCTTCCCATCAGGAAGTCCAAGACCCACTGGCAGAGGTCATAGTTCAAGCCCAGGTCCCTGAGCTTGGCTATGAGTTTGGAGGGGACTATGGTATTAAAAAAAAAAAAAAAAAAAAACGTATTTAAATTTTTTTTTATTGCTAATTAAAATTAAATAAATGTATTTATTATTTAAATGCCTATATATCATATTCGACACAGACGGTAGGCTATATATAGCTCATTTAGTTATTAATCTTATTAAACTCACCTCCGGTTTTGGGGATATTAGCCTCCGGATTCTATTGCCCCCTTCCCTCTGGACAGTGTCCCGGTGATACTCCCCTTGTATTCTGTTATTATAACAAACCGACCCTCTGATTGATTCAGTTCTCAATAATAGTCAGGCCAGACTTGCTGAACAACTATATGTGACGTCCCCCTCTCATCCATGTGTGATGGTGAAGCTCCTGTCAGTGGCAGATCCTGCATTCTACCTTTTGGGGATCATCTGAAACGGTGTTCTGCGAAATTCTACTACCTGCTGGCACGCATGGCGCACGCATGCGCATGACCCACAATCGTTCACACTACAATATCATGCCACCTTGCTGACGAACGTCTTGTTG
>NW_028171563.1:5000-22500 GCF_963971535.1 Notolepis coatsorum
ACTACCTGTATGTTGTGTTAATAGTGTATTTAAACACTAGTTTTAAACTAGCACTAGGGGTGGGACGATACATCGATCCAGATCGATACATCGATGTAATTATCAACGATCGAATCGGATCGATGCAATGTAATAAGATCGATTCATATCGATACTCTTATTTTGAAAATCCTGTGGCGAGTCTCATATCCGCCCAAGAACAACAGCAGTAGCTCCGTGTGTGTAGACGTTACAGCATAGCATTCTCCCTTTCTGTGTGTGTGTGTGTGTGTGCGCGCGTCTTTGGAAAGACCAGATGAGGTCAGAGGAGTTTGATGTTTAAATGTTATTTAAACATAAACAATATAGAACATAATAAATGTAGGCCTATACATGATCATGCAACATCAACAAATTGTTTTAGGAACGGTTTGGGAGAGGGAGGGGTTTTAGGTTGTGAGTTTTGAGTTCCAAAAAATGGAGCTTAACGTTTAAAGCTCAATATATCAAAACGATTTTCCTTTAAATGTCTGGAAGAGCTCAAAAATACAAATGTCAAATGATATTTTCGTTACCTTTTTTTAGTTGATCTAAATGTTACTGATTGTGTTAAATGGGCATATGATATCATCTCATATCGATTGCAGGCACCTGAATCTAATCTAATCGTATTGTATCGTGAGAGACTTTGTGATATCGGCAAATATCGTATCGTTGTCCAAAGAATCGATATCGTATCGTATCATGATGAAACTGGTGATTCCCACCCCTAACTAGCACTACCTGTATGTTGTGTTAATAGTGTATTTAAACACTAGTTTTAAACTAGCACTACCTGTATGTTGTGTTAATAGTGTATTTAAACACTAGTTTTAAACTAGCACTACCTGTATGTTGTGTTAATAGTGTATTTAAACACTCGTTTTAAACTAGCACTACCTGTATGTTGTGTTAATAGTGTATTTAAACACTCGTTTTAAACTAGCACTACCTGTATGTTGTGTTAATAGCATATTTAAACACTAGTTTTAAACTAGCACTACCTGTATGTTGTGTTAATAGCATATTTAAACACTAGTTTTAAACTAGCACTACCTGTATGTTGTGTTAATAGCATATTTAAACACTAGTTTTAAACTAGCACTACCTGTATGTTGTGTTAATAGCATATTTAAACACTTGTTTTAAACTAGCACTACCTGTATGTTGTGTTAATAGCATATTTAAACACTTGTTTTAAACTAGCACTACCTGTATGTTGTGTTAATAGCATATTTAAATACTAATTTTAAACTAGCACTACCTGTATGTTGTGTTAATAGCATATTTAAATACTAATTTTAAACTAGCACTACCTGTATGTTAGTGGTAAGGGCGATTTGATGTAAATTTGAGCTTGATCCTGCAATGCTTATACTGATCGGGCTGATAACCATTTTTAGTGTTCAATGCGAATGCCATTACTGATGATCAAATAATCAAAACGACTCCCCCTCCCCCCCTTTCATGCATTCATGATGGAACATAATACCTATAATCCTATGTGGATTTGATTCCGGAACAATAGCGGGTTCAGGAAGGAAACGGCAATGTGTACAATGTAATCGACGTATACTGCCATAACTAAGCATTTCATGAATTACCCTAGACCGCTCTAAAACCATACTTATATTCACCATGGTATAACACAGGAACGTATGGATGGAAAAATTATCTCTTTTTTGCATCTTGACCGGAAGAAACTCAATGTCAAATGACTATAGTATTGCATCCATGGCTATAATATAGAATATAGATTTAGCTCTACAAACAAGGTGACTAACTCCCATCATTTACAGCTTGGCAGTAGCTACCACAGGATAAGGATAATAGCTGGCAGCCAATGAGTTAAGGGGATGCAGACCAGAGAAATACTTTCGTCTTGTTTACATCAGGGTCCCCCATTTTCAATTCATAATGAATTGCAAGTAAGGGTGCAATTAGCACCGTGCAATCCATTCTTTGTGGATCTAGCCCTGTGTCTGTTACTATGCTTGAGTAAATTGTAATGAACCAAATGAGAATATCAATTAATTCTTTTAATTTATTTGTTTTATTTCGGACACATGCTATTTGAAATATGATTATAGAATAATAGAATATCAGGCCTATAAATTACCTTATTATGGCCAAGTCGAACATCTATGGATCGGGCCAAATCTCCCCTTTCCAATGGCAGAGTTCAATCTGGATGTAGTATCACCAGGCGTGATTCACGAACCGTGAATTAAATCTACTGTAAGTACACTTTTTTATAATGTAAATGTCTCCACCATTTTTCATCAGATTGCAATGCCGTTTTTGGCTAGACGTTCACAGAAAGGTAGAGAAACTAACTGTGTTGTGTTTTATGGCAATAACGTTCAGGTTTGTGGGAGATCATCTCGAAAAATAAGAGAAATTGTGAGGATTCGCCTGTTCCCTGGACCTTTTTTCCCTGTCTCCTCACCTCACCAGCCCCCACCCTTGTGATAACTTTTCCCTGCCTCCTACTCTTCACCAGCCCCCACCCTTGTGAGAACTTTTCCCTGCCTTCTACTCTCCTTCACCAGCCCCCACCCTTGCGATGATTTACTCTCCTCTACTCTTCACCAGCCCCCACCCTTGGACGTTCTTGTTCAATTACCATCACGCAGCTGTCATGGTTTGTGATTAGCGCCTCTGAGGGCTTTATATACCTGGACCTCCCTTCCAGTCCGGGTCGGGTCGTTCTGTATCTGTGTTCAGTGTTCATGGAGTGCTGTACGTTACCATTCTGTACGTCACCATCACCTGCCGCGTCTCCGGCGTGAGACGACGGCCCAGCCATCACCACCTGTCGCCGTTTGCCTGGAGTGGGACACCGTCTTCGCTCTCTAATTCTCTACGGGAGGTTTTCCAGTGTTCCCACTCCAGACGTCAAGGCGGCACGCCATCGCTCCCGATTCCACGGGAGGAAGGCGTCTCTTCGTGATCCTCGTTCCTGGGGTGAGGCTCGCCGTCGCTCCCTAGTATTCCACGGGAGGACGGCGTGTTCCCATCCCGGTCCCCTGGGACCCCCTTTGTTCTGCGCTGCCCGTCTGCAGCATCCGAGGAGGAGGAGGAGGAGGATCTCCGTGCCCGGCCCCCGCTGTCGGGCCCCTGTCTCCGTGCCCGGCCCCCGCTGTCGGGCCCCTGTCCCCGTGCCAGGCCCCCGCTGTCGGGCCCCTGTCCCCGTGCCAGGCCTCCGCCGTCGGGCCCCTGTCCCCGTGCCAGGCCTCCGCCGTCGGGCCCCTGTCCCCGTGCCAGGCCTCCGCCGTCGGGCCCCTGTCCCCGTGCCAGGCCTCCGCCGTCGGGCCCCTGTTCCCGTGCCAGGCCTCCGCCGTCGGGCCCCTGTCCCCGTGCCAGGCCTCCGCCGTCGGGCCCCTGTTCCCGTGCCAGGCCTCCGCCGTCGGAACCCTGTCCTCATCCCTGTAAGCAGCTCTGGCCCTCGCCCTGTCCAAGGCCTTAACCCTGTTCTCTGTCCCTGTCTCCAGCCCGCCTCTCCGGGCCTCTGTCCCTGTCCCCCTCTCCAGTGCCCCTGGTCCTGGCCCTGACACTTAGCCCTGGTCCTTAGCCCTGGCCCTTAGCCTTAGTCCCTTAGCCTGTTCGCCTCTTAAAGGCACAGTGCCGCATTTTCCAGATTTCCTTGTCTCTAGTGTTTTTGTGTTCTCCCTTAAAGGGACTGTGCCGCTTTTTGTTCTATAATAAATATTTGCCCTGTTTTGGCTTACTCTCATACATGTCTTGTGTTGTGCGATTGGGGTCGGTTACAAACCATAACAGAAATAAAAAAGTAAATCCAGAAGTCAGATGATTGACAGGGGCTCCATTGCCATGTAGTGTAGTCTTTCGAAATTCAAAAGCTCATCGAAAGCCCTGGATCTCTTCCTTGAAAAGACTACACTCACTTTTGGCTGCGCCACTTCCTTCCACATGCGTTGTCTATCAAACAAACAAACAAAGGAATTAGCTGGAACATGATGGCGTCACCCGAGGCGTGCCTCAAACTGCTGGGACCTTTGAATGGCAAGTTCAATTTAAAAAAAGAATAAAGATGGGACAGTAAACAAGACCGGTGGTTATGCGATTAAAATGCGATTAATTTGATTCATTAATTACAAATCATGTAATTAATTAGATAACTTTTTTTAATCACCTGACAGCACTACATATATATATATATATATATTGCTATGTCCACCCATCACAAACACGCAAACTGTCTAACACCTGTCCCTGTCTCCTGTGAGTGGATGTCTCGTGGTGATGACCAAAATGGTAGACGCCCCGTGGTGATGGCCAAGAGGATGCGATCCTCTCTACGTCGCCCCCATACCTCAAATGGATCCGTTATCAGCTCTATTCCATTTTCATTCTTTCAAAATGCTCTCATGTACCCCAGTTGTTATTGCTTGTACGTATTTGTGTTTTATTACACGTTGGCACATCAACTGTTTTGCCTGTTTTAACACTATCACCGACATCTAAGAAGGGATATCCCCCCCTTGAACGGCCCTTCTAAGGTTTCTCCCCTCCACCTTGTCTGTGGTGCTTTTTTCCTATTGCTAGGTTTTCAGTGAGTTTTACCTTACCTTTGCGTGGGGTATGTCTGGGAGCGTTGCATTTATTTATTTTACATTTTATTTTGGATTTCATGGTGTTTTTTGTTTTGTTCTTGATTTATTGTAATTAAGCATTACATCACGCGCATGAGTGGTTTGTGAACAATAAACCATGCCTAGGGGTGGTCGTTAGGCCCGAGGCTCAGCCGAGGGTCGTTAGACCCCCCTAGGCATGGTTTATTGTTCACAAATCATGACCGCAAGTGGTGTAATGCTTTTATACAACTGCCACATTCATCCAACCTTATTGCTATACAATAAACACACATTAATCGAAGATTTATTGAAAAAACCATCCGCCAGAAAAAGTAGTTCCCACAACTACAAAAAAGACAAGTTGCCTCCATGTGGAAGCAGCTTGAAGTGCATCCAACCAACTAACACATCCAACTGTGTGTTATTGGAATGGTTGAGAGAAGTTGCATCCATGTGGAAGCAGCTTGAAGTGCATCCAACCAACTAACACATCCAACTGTGTGTTATTGCATCCAACTGCCTTTCAACTAAGGCATCCAACCAACTAACACATCCAACTGCCTTTCAACTAAGACATCGAACCAACTAACACATCCAACTGCCTTTCAACTAAGACATCCAACCAACTAACACATCCAACTTTTCTTTAGTTTTTAATTATGAAGTTAGTGGTTATTGGAATGATTGATTGATTGATTGAAAATTGTATTACCAGATGCAGAATGGGTACAATACAGTACGGCTCAATACACACAATTGTTAAGGGGATGCAGACCTACTTTCTATAGAACTTCATTCTTAGATGCTTCTATAGAAAGTAGGTAAAACAAATTAAAAAGTTTTCTTTGCCCTATAGGAAAAAAAAGTTTTCTTCGCCCTATTTTTTTATAAATTTTTTTAGCCTAAACTTAACCAGTTGGAAACCAGGCGTACAGTAATAAAATTAGCAATCAACCAATCAATCAATTCAATAGACCATGCTCACTTAAAACAGCGCAGCACTCAGCTGCTCCTCTCTGTCTGACTTTCCCCCGCTGTTGCAGACAGGAGTGTGTGTGTGTGAATGTGAATGTGTACGTGTGTGTGTGTGTGTGTGTGTGTGTGTGTGTGTGTGTGTGTGTGTGTGTGTGTGTGTGTGTGTGTGTGTGTGTGTGTGTGTGTGTGTGTGTGCGGGGGTGTGTGTGTGTGTGGGGGGGTGTGTGGGGGTGGGTGGAGACTAGAGCCAGCGTCGGACAGTGTGAGAGTGAGCGCTCAGCGCTGCAGTCAGAGGGAAAAAAAAAAAAAAAAAAAAAAAATGCTAATTAATCAATCCGCGATTTTTCTTTTGTTACACAATGATTCATGACCCATAGATTACACAATCCAACATTGTGTAAGAGACTAAGACATTCGCCTTGACAGAATCGCTTGATATTTAGTCGTTTTGACGCTATCAATATCCATTTGTTAAAGATTATTGTCCGCCATCTTGTGATCCGGCGGAGTGATGTGATTCGGTTGTGGGCGGGTCCTAGGACCAGAATCGTGGAATTGTGAAAAATAAACACGTGTAAAATGACTGTTTCAGCCAATCAGAATCGAGAAATTTGCATGCCGTTGTATAATGTTTCTTCTTGACTTGTTTAAAGAAGACGTGTCCGGCCCATGGGGACATTAACGTGTGTTGTCGGGCCTTACAAATACATTTTATTTGATTTGATTTGATTTAAATGCTAGTTTTAAACTAGCACTACCTGTATGTTGTGTTAATATATTATATATAGATGTTCACAACATTTTCCTTTTTGATAAAATTAACTTAATTAATTTATTAGGGACAGAAAACCAATGACATGTATGGCATATTCCTAGATATGGATGACTCCCCGTTCAAAGACAATAAGAGATAGGGGTATTTTAGTTTTGTTAGTCCCTGCTGTCAAGATGGTGGCAGAGAGTGAACCGACTTCTCTAAACAGACTTTCCTAGCATTGCCAACACACACAGCATATAAAGCTCTGGAGCCATGGCTCAATATCACGAGGGAACGATGGGCAAGGACATTATTGTCACTGGAAACGTCAAAAGGGGACAAAGATGGCATGCAGGAAGGACTGTTCTACACAGCTAAACAACACTCTACACTAGGGCTGACCTCGACTAGTCGAATAGTCAACTAATCAAGCGAAGGGAGCCGTAGTCTGTCAGTCGAATGCAAGAGAGAAGTAGAGAAAATGAGACACGGATACGGCCCGCGGGATGATTCTGACCGGCCCGCGAAAGATTACATGATAATAAAAATGTATATATATATATATAAAAAAAATATTTTTTTTAAAATATTTTTTTTATTTTATTTTTTTTACTTTTTTCTTTTCATGTCAACGTTCACACGCACAATATACGCTTACCTAGGATTTGACTTGATTCAACAACAAAGCAGTCGGGGCAAGCCGAAAACGATTGAAAGTGTGGTTATTTGAAGTTTGGATTGCTTTTTCACAACTGAGGTAGGTCGAATACATTTTTAGAGACTAAAGTACAGAAAAAAGGTACCGTTGGGTACCGGTATCGATTCACAGGTACCGGTACCGTATCGGTTCAAATGTGAACGGTACCCATCCCTACTGAACACACAACTGCAGGGCAAGGGCATTTTTGCTCATGAAATGCATAGCCATGTGAAAGCCTTCATGACAAAGTTGCAATTCATTTCAAGGCAACTAGGCAGCAACAATCTCAAACACATGAAAACCCTGAAAGAAGTCAAACCATCAGCTGATCACCGGCACAGGTACTCATCCATGTTGGGAGCACTGCATGATGAATTTTCAAGGCGTTTTCAATATTTCAAAAAGGTTGAGGATGAAATGCAGCTGGTTTCCTCTCCCTTTACCTGCAGTGTTGATAGTTGTTCAGCTTGAACTCATTGACCTGCAGTCTGATTCACTACTGAAAGAGCACTTTAAGTCAGCATCACTGCTAGAGTTCAAGGAGGAGAACTTTCCAAACATGAGGAGACATGCTCAGAAGATGTTGGTTCTCTTTGGATCCACCTACATAATATGTGAACAGACATTCTCAGTCATGATGTTTACCAAGTCCAGGTACAGATCCTCTCTCACTGATGAACATCTGGCAGCTGTGCTTCGCATCTCCACCTCAGACATGCAACCTGACTTTGATGGACTTGTTAAAACTCAACAGAGACTGGATTGCTCACACTGAATGAAAAAAAAAGAACTTAAGAACACTAAAATGTGGAAATATAACAAGTGAAATGGGACACTTGATCTTTTTTTTTCTTTTTTTTGCACAATTCTGAAAACATTAAATGTTTAATATAGGCATGTAAAGTAAAAAAGGCTACAAAACTGGGACACTTTTCTTTACACAGTTCAGTGACATGTCTTGTTTATTTTTGCTATAAGATGATGTGATGTATTTAGAAAGCTAAGAAAATCCTTGTTTCAATAGTATATGAAACTCAAAATGCCCTTTGTTATTAATGTTTCACATTTTGTTTATCATTTTGGAAATAAATTCTATTTGAATAAATTATATTTTTGAAAGCTAACCTCACCTTTTAATTGCCAAATAATAACATACACTCTTACCAGGGGTCAAAACAATGCCATTTACTGCTTTTTATATAGAAATAAAATGTATATTATGCATAATTGAGTTTGGAATTTTGGCCTGGCCCTCCAACATATTTTCAGTTGCTCATTCGGCCCCCTGGGAAAAATAATTGCCCACCCCTGCTCTACACACTATTCTACACAGCTAAACCACACTCTACACACTATTCTACACAGCTAAACCACACTCTACACACTATTCTACACAGCTAAACCACACTCTACACACTATTCTACACAGCTAAACCACACTCTACACACTATTCTACACAGCTAAACCACACTCGGAGTGTCTTCCCTACCTGTGCTGAGAATGCCTCATAGCCTCTAAGAAGAGAGCAAACAGCCATCCTTCAATAACACTTCCGTTCTGTTCCGTTCAGAAAACACAGGGCAATTTCACAGGAAATTGTGTTTTGAGTGGTGCAGGCGTGCCAGTTCAGTGGAAACCCATGTTATTAACCGTAATAATGGGAGTAATTAGTTCCATGACAAGTAGGACCCGCAGGCCAAACCCGACGTCAGAGGCCCGTCAGAGGCCAAACGGCGCTACAGGGATAAAATTGAACTCCAGTTTGAACAAGCTGACTCTAGAGCTATGTGGCAGGGGCTCAAAACGATGACAGACTACAAAGGCGCCTCCCTCAAACTGAACAGTGACATCTCCTTAGCAAATGACCTCAATACCTTCTATGCGAGGTTTGATGCTGGTAATAACAACACCAGCTCACAAGCCTCGGCAATGGGGGGGGGGGGGGGGGGGTCGGCTGCTGATGGAGGCGCAGTGTTCAGGGTAACAGAGCATGAGGTGAGGCGGACCTTTAAAAAAGTGAATATCAGGAAGGCAGCAGGTCCGGACGGCATCCCCGGCCGCGTCCTAAAAGTCTGTGCCGACCAACTGGCCCCAGTATTCACTGACATATTTAACCTGTCCTTAGAACAGGCTGTCATCCCCACCTGCCTGAAGAAGTCCACTATTATCCCTGTACCCAAAAAATCCAAGCCTGCTTGCCTCAACGACTACCGCCCTGTAGCTCTCACCTCCATAGCCATGAAGTGCTTTGAGAAGCTAGTAAAGGGCTACATCTGCTCCTCCCTCCCCATCAACATGGACCCCCTGCAATTTGCATACCGCCCCAACAGGTCCACGGAGGACGCCATAGCCCATGTGCTGCACACAGCAGCATCACACCTGGACAAGAGGCAGGGGAACTATGTGAGAATGCTATTCATCGACTACAGCTCGGCATTCAATACCATAGTCCCCTCCATACTCATAGCCAAGCTCAGGGACCTGGGCTTGGGCTATGACCTCTGCCAGTGGGTCTTGGACTTCCTGACTGGCAGACCCCAGGTGGTGAGAGCAGGCAACTGCACCTCCTCATCCATCACCCTCAACATAGGGGCCCCCCAGGGCTGTGTTCTGAGTCCCCTCCTCTACTCCCTGTACACACACGACTGTGTGGCTCAGCGGAGTAGCAATACAATCATCAAATTTGCTGACGACACAGTGGTGGTGGGCCTGATCTCTGCCAACGACGAGAGGGCCTACCTGGAAGAGGTCAAGGTCCTGGCGGGATGGTGCCAGGAAAACAGCCTCTCCCTGAACGTCAGCAAAACAAAGGAGATGATTGTGGACTTCAGGAGGTCGGGGGTCAAGGACTACAGCCCCCTCAGCATCGACGGGGCACCGGTTGAGAGAGTCAACAGCTTTAAGTACCTCGGAGCCTACATATCCGAGGACTTGACATGGACCACACACATTGACAGTGTTGTGAAGAAGGCACGACAACGCCTCTACTTTCTCAGGCGCCTAAGGAAGTTCCAAGTCAGCCAGAAGATCCTTAAGAACTTCTACTCATGTACAATAGAGAGCATCTTGACCGGCAACATCACCTCCTGGTTTGGGAATAGCACTGCACAAGACCGAAGCAGACTACAAAGAGTGACACGTTCAGCCGAACGCACAATTGGAGGGGGGCTCCCCACCCTCCAGAACATTTACTACAAGCGTTGCGAGGGCAAGGCTAAGAGAATCATTAAAGACTCCAGTCACCCGAACAACTGCCTCTTTGAACTGCTGCGGTCAGGCAAGCGATACCGGAGTCTCAAGGCGAGCACAGAAAGACTCAGAAGAAGCTTCTATCCCCAGGCCATCAGGCTGCTAAACGAACAATGAATGAACACTACACAACAACAACCACCAAACGCACATAGCACACACATCCACACGCACACACTCACTTTAAACAAACACACTGTAGCACCCACTCCACACACTTTATAGCACACACCAACTTTAAACAAACACACTGTAGCACCCACTCCCCACACTTTATATTTATGGATGAAGGATTGCACTACAACTCGTACACCTTACTGTAAATTGTACCTAAAATTGTACCTCATCCCATTTCTGCTTTGCACTAGATAGTACTGTACATTAGTACACTGCATAGTATTGTGTATTGTATATTATATGGTAACTCAGAACATTGTACATATGTCTATACCGAACACTGTGACCTCATTTTTCTTCTTCTAAATTCATGCTATATTATGTTATTATGTTATTTGATACTATCTTGTCTAGCACAGTCTCTGGAGCGTAACAGTAAGAAGCATTTTGTATGAAAGTATTCTGTACTTCTGTATGACAACTATTAAAGAACTTGAACCAAGGATTCCTTAGTGTACAAGGGACATTATCTTTGCTCCATTTTGAAGGGATTTAATTGCTGTTTATCAGAGGGCTGATTTTGAAATAACATAATTGTTGTAATGAACAAACAAACGTGGTTATATAAGACCCAAGACACGGTTATGTATTTCTCCATGTAGTGGCTATTATTTATTTGTTACATTTCTAAATTGAGTGCTTCAGATAAAGAACGTATAACTCTGTTTTACGTGTTCACAAGAACAATGATTTCAAACATTGTTATGTACCAGGAGCCTGATCACTCCTGTGTCACTGTGCAGGCAGGCCTGATCACTCCTGTGTCACGGGGCATGCAGGTGAGGGCTGCCAATTAGCCAATTAGTGCTGATTGGTTACCTGCTGGGAGCTTTAAAGGCAGCCCTAGTAACACACATGCAGAGTCGGTGCTTAGAGGGAGAGCTGTCACATTCTTCCAGTCCGTGTCCGTTGGGTTTACATTAGTACATTAGTTTACATTTACATTAATAGTTCCTTGATATAGTAGCATTTTGAGTTAGAGCACAGGGTTTTGGTGTTGGTTTGCACATAGGTTGCGTACCCATGAGCCAGGGTCGTAACAGTTGGGCGCTCGTCCGGGATATTTTACCCCTAGAACTTTGTTTGGTGGGTTTTTTTTTGTGTTACACGGGGTGTCATGGTATTATGGTTTGGGTGGTGTTCGTTACATATGGTGTAACGTGGGGGCTTGAGCCATTTCATCAAACAGGTGAGTATGCCATATTTGTTTGTAATTTGATGTGACTACGTATGCTGTTAAAATATATAGTTTAGTGGGCACCACATGTAGGTAGGGACATTATTTTCTGGTTGTTGGTTAGCTTCCTGTGCACCACGTACTCCTGGGGCAGTCAGGGAAGGGATTAGCACCATCTGCTTGTCTGGTACCGTATCATGTGCTGGACGGGTGGATGGTCAAGTATGATCTTTGACTGGTAGCAGGTGTGGTTGAAGATGGTTAGGTCTACAGGGCATTAGTTTAAGGGTAGGTAGATTAGGGCGGCCAGAAAACACAGGTAGTGTGGTAGGGCTTGATTTAGTGTTTCTTAGGGTAGACATGTGGTGGGCCGGTTTTGACTGCAGTTTAGACGTAGAAGCATATGTAGTCATATCAGGTTAGAAGGCGCACCTGTTTGGATTTGTTTGTTGGATTTATTCTGTTTGTTTGAGTGTTTGGTGAGCATACCTGGTAGCACCTAACACCCTGCGTGTATGACACGTCTATTTGGGGTGGGTGTGTTTTATTTTTATGTTTTTTTTGCGACCTAGAAAGGTGTGCTCCGTAGCACACATTTCCACCGCGTCCCTTTATGGTTATTATTAGTGGCTTTGGCATTCTTTATGGTTCGTCGTGGTTCTTCAGTGGTTCTTCAGTGGTTCTTTAGTGTTTCTTTAGTGGCTCTTTAGGTAGGTTGTGTGTGTGCTAGGGTGCTTTTGGCAGCTTTTGTGACTCTAAAGTGAACGGGTTGTGGCGCTGGTGCAGGAAAGATGGCTTCCATTAGGGATTTTGTTGATCTCCCTTCGCATGACATGTTGGAGAGGTTTTCCAAAGAACAGCTTCTGGAGCTTGCTGTGCACTACAAGGTGGAGCTTTCTCCCAGTGAGAAACATTTGAAGCCAACTGCCTTGAGTGCTTTGAGGGTGTTACTCATTAGAGAGCAGGTGCTTGTGGCAGGGTGGAGGAGCCTCCTTTGTCTGTCGTGTCTCCGCTATTATCTGGTGCAGAGGGTAAATGGCTGCTTTTTTTTTAGGGGCGACAGTGGCTCAGGAGGTAGAGCAGTCGTCTGGCAATCCGGAGGTTCTCGGTTCGATTCCCGCTCCTCCTGGGCAGCGTGTCTATGTGTCCTTGAGCAAGACACTTAACCCCTAATTGCTCCCGATGAGCAGGTTGGCACCTTGCATGGTTGCCTCCGCCGTTGGTGTGTGAATGGGTAATATGTAAGTAACAAATTGTAAAGCGCTTTGGATAAAAGCGCTATATAAAAAAGCAGCCATTTACCATTTACCAGAGGGTGAGTGGAGAATTAGGGAGTTGGAGTTTAAGGAAAGGCAGCTAGAGCGGGAGCGTGAGGAGAGGAGAGAGGAGCGTGAGCTTAAGGAGAGAGAGAGGAGAGAGGAGCGTGAGCTTAAGGAGAGGCAGCTACAACACGAGCGTTACTTGAAGGACTTAGAGCACGAGCGTGCGCAAAAGGAGCTTGATTATAAGCACGCTGTCTTGCAGGCGGGTGCTCTGCATCCAGAGTCACGTTCCGGTTTTGAAGTAGGCAGGAATATTAGGATGGTACCTCCATTTTTTGAGAAAGACGTGGAAAGATATTTTCCCCTTTTTGAACGGGTGGCAACCACATTGAAGTGGCCTGATACCGCCTGGACACTGCTGCTGCAATGTGTTTTAGTTGGTAGGGCACAAGAAGCCTACACTGCTCTGTCCCTTGAACAAAGCGCTGATTATGAGCTTGTTAAAGCTTCCATATTGAGGGCTTATGAGTTGGTCCCCGAGGCCTATCGTCAGCGTTTTAGAGGTTATCGCAGGTCGGAGGGGCAGTCTTATGTTGAATTTGGAAGGGAGAAGGAGAACCTGTTTGACAGGTGGTGCACTTCTCAGAAGGCAGAGTCAAGAGAGCAGCTTAGGCAGTTGATTATCCTAGAGGAGTTTAAAAGATGTGTTCCTGATACCGTTTCCACACATCTAAATGAGCGTAAGGTATCGAAGATAGGCGACGCCGCTGTCTTCGCTGATGAGTTTGTGTTGACACACAAGTCCGTGTTTTTGGAGGACTACCGTGTTGAGTCCGGGGATAGGCGTCCTGTTCAGGGGGGCCGTTTCCCAAAACCTGTGTCTGCTGGTCAGTTAACTTCACCTCCTAGGCGGGGTGGTTCTGCTGGTGCATTCCCAGAAGGGATTATCTGTTTCTACTGTAAAGAACCTGGTCATATCGTTGCTGGGTGCCCGGTGCTTGAGCAGAAAAATGTCAGAACCGTGGCTCTGGTAGAAACCATATGCAGAACGCCTATGCCAACGTTAGATGGTGATGGGGGAAGTATCAAAAGTGTGGACAAAGAGCTCGAGGGTTCCTCAAGGTTTATGATGGATGGGTTTGTTTCCCTGACTAATGCACTAGAGTCCAAACAGGCTATAACAATTTGGAGAGATACCAGTGCTTTTCAGTCCCTCATTCTGGAGGGGGTTTTGCCGTTTTCAGAAAACTCTTCTTTGCATTCCGGTGTCGTTGTTCGGGGCTTTGGGGTGGATTTGTGGATGCACCTTTGCATGAGGTCACGCTCAATTCTCCCTTAGTATCAGGCAATGTTGTTGTGGGGGTATGTTCTCACATTCCCATAAAGGGGGTCTCCTTCATTCTAGGGAATGATTTGGCTGGTGACAAAGTGTTGGCTACTCCGGTTGTAACTCCCATTCCTGTGGTTTCTGAGGTCCCTAATGAGCTGGCACAGAAACATCCAGGAGTGTTCCATGTGTGTGCTGTGGCACAAGAAATGTCAAAGGACAAAAGTGATGTTGTTGATACTTCGACTTGGGACATTACACTTAGTGACACATTCTTTGTTGAATTAAAATGTGTACCTGTTGAGAATTTTGGAAAGCACACTGTGGATGTACCTCTGCATAATGATTCTCTTGATTGTGCCTTTGTGTTAGGCCCGGTGGTGAAACCAGAGTTGACATGCGTGCCAGAGAAGCAGGTGACAGGAGATGATATGGCAGTGCAGTGTCTCAAGGTCTTCCCAGCCTGTACGGTGGCTGAGGCCACGAACGAATTGGAGGATGAGTGTGGGAAGGATGCTATGATAGGTGCTGTTGTTTCATGTGACACCGTTCTAGTTGGAGAGGCTACTAAGCCTGACTTAGGCTGCCAGCCTTCCCACAGTAGCTCTATTGTCCCTAATGTTTCACTTGTGGGCAGGGATGGTCCCAGTATGTCAGTTGATGATTCTGACATTGATCCACATGTCCACACTGATTCTCTGCCATGCACTAGGTGTGATGGTCAACCTAGTTACCTGTGTCCTGTGGAGCAGGAGCCGCCTTCGCGACCTGATCTGTTGAGTGGCAGCAATTTTGATTTTGATCAGGACAATGTTATTTTGGGTGACGCCATTTTAGATGGTGTTCCAGACGTTTTCGTGACTGTCGTACTGCCATGTTCCCGGTACGCTGGGGCTGTACCTGAGGCGGTACATCCTACTCTGGATGTTCACGGTTTGCAGTATCCTGAACTGCCAGTGCCAGGTGGGATGGATATGGGCGCGGTGGTGGTATCAGTGATCTATGGTTTTTGTTGTGCTGTGTTCTGTTCTGTTGAGCGCAGTTCTCAGGTTGATTTTGGTTTGCAGTCTATTTTTGACAGATCGGTATCGGTGGAGGGGCCTGTTGAAAGGGAGCATACAACACGGTTGGTGGTCGTGTTCGACAGGGGCCGACCCGCTATCGCTGTTGTGGTGGTGGCCCTGACAACGAATGGGTCACAGTTTTTTTTTTTTTTTGTTTATGGGTTGTTGTGTGGTGGTTGCCTCTGGGGCAACCAGTTTGGTGGGGGAGGTGTTATGTACCAGGAGCCTGATCACTCCTGTGTCACTGTGCAGGCAGGCCTGATCACTCCTGTGTCACGGGGCATGCAGGTGAGGGCTGCCAATTAGCCAATTAGTGCTGATTGGTTACCTGCTGGGAGCTTTAAAGGTAGCCCTAGTAACACACATGCAGAGTCGGTGCTTAGAGGGAGAGCTGTCACATTCTTCCAGTCCGTGTCCGTTGGGTTTACATTAGTACATTAGTTTACATTTACATTAATAGTTCCTTGATATAGTAGCATTTTGAGTTAGATCACAGGGTTTTGGTGTTGGTTTGCACATAGGTTGCGTACCCATGAGCCAGGGTCGTAACAAACATCATTATCTAAAGATGGTAAGTTAGAGTGTTGTGGTCATTCATAGTTAAATACAGTAGAGGTTGAGTACTTTATTATCTAAAGATGGTAAGTTAGAGGGTTGTGTTCATTCATAGTTAAATACAGTAGAGGTTGAGTACTTTATTATCTAAAGATGGTAAGTTAGAGTGTTGTGGTCATTCATAGTTAAAGACAGCAGAGGTTGAGTACTTTATTATCTAAAGATGGTAAGTTAGAGTGTTGTGTTCATTCATAGTTAAATACAGTAGAGGTTGAGTACTTTATTATCTAAAGATGGTAAGTTAGAGTAAGCCCCTGTCTCACGTTACACATTACAGGATGTGAGGAGGATTTGGTTAGTAAGTCTCCCTTTGAAATGTCTCTGTTTCAATTATCGATGTCCAGATGCATTCTGTGGCACGTGGACCTAAACACCTCTTCTTCAATTGGAACCAACCCATAAGTAAACAATTCTGTATATGATCGTCATATAATTGATATTGATGCAGTAGAGCAGGGGGGGGAAAGCAGCATCAAGGATAAGACTTGGGTTGTTGCGTTGCTTGCACCTCATGGTACCAAAGCACCTCAAAGGCGCTAAAAACAAAATTACAAACATCTCAAAACAAACTGGTCAGACTACTGCTTGACCTTACTCCTAGAACCCACCTCACCCCTGCCCACTTTGACAACTTAGGATGGCGTAGAGCAGGGGTCAGCAACCTTTTTGACATGGAGTGCCTGTTTGAAATATAGTTGTAACTAGTGTGCCTCAACAATATTCCATGCATCGTAATTTTTTTTCTGATAATCAGGTATTTTTAATGATACTTTTTACATTATTACATCATTATTGTTATTGTTATTATTAACAATATTATTATGATGGTTGTATCAACCCTAAATCTGAGTTGGGGGGGGGGGGGGGGGGAATGCAATGCAGACAAACAGCTGCATACAGTGCGACCATTTCACTCACATTTGCCCATTCATTTTTTGACACATCACACACCATCGGTGTGTGTACTGTACGTGTGCTGTCATAGCTCCACCTACAGGCCTAATGGAGAACACCAGGAGAACACCAGGATGTGAATGGAGGGTGAATGTGAGGTATATCGTGTAAATAAGTTTTGATTGATCGCAAGACTACACTGTAAAAAAAAAATAATAATAAGTTACCAGAACTTAAAAATATTGAGTTCAGTTTTTAAGGTTTAAGGTTTTCAGTTTTCAATCCATAATAAGTTAACAGAAAAATAAGTACACAACCACATTATTTCAACCTAATAAAACTATGTTTATTGACATTGTTTTAAGAACACAAGTTGACTTGGTAATACTCACATTTTGAGTAAAAAAAAATGGCTTTTAACATGTGCAATGTTCAATGAAATAGAAAAATAAATAATAAAAATTGTTGATTAATCCCACTGGTCACAATGGTGACCGTAATAATGTTTTTGTTATAAGGCTCTGCAAATGTTACTGAATGATGTAGCAATGTATTTCCAGCTAAATTGAAATAATAAACAAATAAAGGGTCTCAATTAAATATGTGGTAGTAAAAAGAACCTGTGGGAGGATTTCAACAAGATAAATGCGACAACAGTGCAAAATATTTCACTATAATATCTCAGA
>NW_028171563.1:27500-37500 GCF_963971535.1 Notolepis coatsorum
GCCCAGGGGAAACAATCTGCAGGTGGATGTGTACAGGCTGTTTACAAACAGGAAGGAACCTTCATGATGCCTCTATATTCCAGGCAAGGCATTGGATGTACGTATATTGGCTTCAGCGATGTTACAAATAAGTAACTGTTAGGAAGGACTTGAATGTGAATTGAAAAATAAATTATCTAATTCCTCCTCGACTTGGACGGGCAATGTTGAACTTGCTATGTACGATCAGCACCTGGTGGTCGCGAGAGGCAACTGCACCTTTTTTAAACAAAGTCTACGAGAGAAAATGACAGCAGAAAATAAATCTCTTCAAGCTAGGTAACGTTGGGCACTGTTTGTATTGTTTGTACTGTTTGTATTTGTGTTGTATTGTTTGTATTTGTGTTTGTTTGTATTGTTTGTACTGTTTGTATTTGTGTTGTATTGTTTGTATTTGTGTTTGTTTGTATTGTTTGTATGTGTGTTGTTTGTATTGTTTGTACTGTTTGTATTTGTGTTGTTTGTATTTGTGTTGTTTGTATTGTTTGTACTGTTTGTCTGGTGTGTGTGTCTATCATCACCCGCATGGGGTCCCTATACTCTTGAATGAATGAATGAATTTATTTGACAATCAAAATTACATACAATACCGGTACACACATGTACAGCCATCACATATAATCTAAAATCGTCGAGGATTAAAACACAATAAAACCTTACGGTTTATTTCCATTGTGGTCCTCACAATGGACAATTGACAATGATCTCTTGACCTTATTTGATAGCATAGTAACATCATAAGGTCCAGCAACTTCATCAAACTCGCCATCCCCAAAGCCTGCACGGTTTCTGGCTGCAACGCCTTCCGATTTGCTGCTGCATCTGACTGGAACACCTTACAAAACACCCTTAAACTCACTGCCCTCACATCCCTCACTGCTTTTAAACAAAATCTGCAACAGATCACAATCGACTGTTGCACCTGCTGACTGCCTCCCAATCGCACGCATAGCCCTCATACTCTTCTCGCCTCCCCCTAAGCCCCCTCACATACCCCCCTCCTTCTCCCCCTTTATTTTTTATTTACTTGTATAGATAACCTTGTTTTTGTTGCAGCCCCCCCCTTCCCTCAAAAGGCCTTTGCTTTTTGGTCAGGCTGCTTTTGTATATAATAATTTGTTCTTACTTGCTTGCCTGGGTAAATAAAGGTTAAATAAAATAAAAATACTCAACACTGATTGGCTTGCGGATGAGCGTGCGTCTGACTTTAGTGTGTTGTCTAGGAAACGCTCCCAGGCAGGAATTCTCTTTGTAGCTTTGCATCTAGTAGTAAGCCAGTCTCCCGTTGTTCACCACACTGAATCAACAGATTCACTTTGTTTGTGTTTTCCTTCCGTTGTGACATGCTTTATCAGGGGGTCTTGGATGGGGATGTGGTGGGGATTGATGTGTGGGGTGTTTGGGGAACTGGCTGGGGGGGGGGGGTCACATGCCTTCAAGCAACACTGTACTTATTGTACTTATTTTATGCCTATTCTTATGTCTGCACGTTCTATGTTGCACTACTTTATCAACTGTATACGTTGTCAACTGTATGCAAATGTTATGCCTTTAAGTTCAAACGCAATACTCAAGACTAGTTAGAGTCTAGTACTTTACCAAGACTAGTTAGAGTCTAGTACTTTACCAAGACTAGTTAGAGTCTAGTACTTTGCCCTGACTAGTTAGAGTCTAGTACTTTACCAAGACTAGTTAGAGTCTAGTACTTTACCCTGACTAGTTAGAGTCTAGTACTTTACCAAGACTAGTTATAGTCTAGTACTTTACCCTGACTAGTTAGAGTCTAGTAATTTACCCTGACTAGTTAAAGTCTAGTACTTTACCCTGACTAGTTAGAGTCTAGTACTTTACCCTGACTAGTTAGAGGCTAGTACTTACCCTGACTAGTTAGAGTCTAGTAATTTACCCTGCCTAGTTAAAGTCTAGTACTTTACCCTGACTAGTTAGAGTCTAGTACTTTACCCTGACTAGTTAGATGCTAGTACTTACCCTGACTAGTTAGAGGCTAGTACGTTACCCTAGGGCTGGGCGATATGACCAAAAACGTTATCGCGATAAAATTATAAAATTATTTTCATATAATTTGATATCGATAATTATCGTCGATATAATGTCTGTCAAGTTGAATTAACTTCTTATGCTGCTGCGAATGTCTCAAGTCGAGTTGATGTCGTCATCAGTCCGCGCACGTTAGCAGTAGCCGACAAGCGGAGTATCTCATGACAATAAATATGACACTAAAACTTTCTTCCGCCACAATATATTGAAACGACGTCCACTGTAGGCTATACCCCACACTACTTAAACGTGGCCTCAGAATTCAAAACACACACATACTCGGCACGTAAATATATAAAACAACGCTGTGCAAGCTAATTAGCCTAGCAAGCCTTGTTGTTGAGTGAGTCCTAGTACATCTGGGTCTACCCTGACTAGTTCGAGTCTAGTACTTTACCAAGACTAGTTAGAGTCTAGTACTTTACCCTGACTAGTTCGAGTCTAGTACTTTACCCTGACTAGTTAGAGTATAGTACTTTACCAAGACTAGTTAGAGTATAGTACTTTACCAAGACTAGTTAGTCTAGTACTTTACCAAGACTAGTTCGAGTCTAGTACTTTACCAAGACTAGTTAGAGTCTAGTACTTTACCAAGACTAGTTAGAGTCTAGTACTTTACCAAGACTAGTTAGAGTCTAGTACTTTACCAAGACTAGTTCGAGTCTAGTACTTTACCAAGACTAGTTAGAGTCTAGTACTTTACCAAGACTAGTTAGAGTCTAGTACTTTACCCTGACTAGTTAGAGTCTAGTACTTTACCAAGACTAGTTAGAGTCTAGTACTTTACCAAGACTAGTTAGAGTATAGTACTTTACCGTGACTAGTTAGAGTCTAGTACTTTACCCTGACTAGTTAGAGTCTAGTACTTTACCAAGACTAGTTAGAGTCTAGTACTTTACCAATACTAGTTAGAGTATAGTACTTTACCGTGACTAGTTAGAGTCTAGTACTTTACCCTGACTAGTTAGAGTCTAGTACTTTACCAAGACTAGTTAGAGTCTAGTACTTTACCCTGTTGACGAGTGGCGGGTCTCCCGTAACTTCCTGTAATTGGTCCGATAATGCGAACCTTCCAAACATATGATGCAGGGACAGTGATGCAGAGACAGTGATGTAGAGACAGACAGTGATGTAGAGACAACAGTGATATAGAGACAGTGATGTAGAGACAGTGATGTAGAGACAGTGATGTAGAGACAGTGATGTAGAGACAACAGTGATGTAGAGACAACAGTGATATAGAGACAGTGATGTAGAGACAGTGATGTAGAGACAGTGATGTAGAGACAGTGATGCAGAGACAGTGATATAGAGACAGTGATGTAGAGACAGTGATATAGAGACAGTGATGTAGAGACAGTGATGTAGAGACAGTGATATAGAGACAGTGATGTAGAGACAGTGATGCAGAGGCAGTGATGTAGAGACAGTGATATAGAGACAGTGATGTAGAGACAGTGATGTAGAGACAGTGATGTAGAGACAGTGATGTAGAGACAGTGATGTAGAGACAGTGATATAGAGACAGTGATGTATAGACAGTGATGTAGAGACAGTGATGTAGAGACAGTGATGTAGAGACACAGTGATGTAGAGACAGTGATATAGAGACAGTGATGTAGAGACAGTGATATAGAGACAGTGATGTAGAGACAGTGATGTAGAGACAGTGATATAGAGACAGTGATATAGAGACAGTGATGTAGAGACAGTGATGTAGAGACAGTGATGTAGAGACAGTGATGTAGAGACAGTGATGTAGAGACAGTGATGTAGAGACAGTGATGTAGAGACAGTGATGTAGAGACAGTGATGTAGAGACAGTGATGTAGAGACAGTGATGTAGAGACACAGTGATGTAGAGACAGTGATGTAGAGACAGTGATGTAGAGACAGTGATGTAGAGACAGTGATGTAGAGACAGACAGTGATGTAGAGACAGTGATGTAGAGACACAGTGATGTAGAGACAGTGATGTAGAGACAGTGATGTAGAGACAGTGATGTAGAGACAGTGATGTAGAGACAGTGATGTAGAGACAGTGATGTAGAGACAGTGATGTAGAGACACAGTGATGTAGAGACAGTGATGTAGAGACAGTGATGTAGAGACAGTGATGTAGAGACAGTGATGTAGAGACAGTGATGTAGAGACAGTGATGTAGGGACAGTGATGTAGAGACAGTGATGTAGAGACAGTGATATAGAGACAGTGATGCAGATACAGTGATGTAGAGACAGTGATGTAGAGACAGTGATGTAGAGACAGTGATGCAGAGACAGTGATGTAGAGACAGACAGTGATGTAGAGACAGTGATGTAGAGACAGTGATGTAGAGACAGTGATGTAGAGACAGTGATGTAGAGACAGACAGTGATGCAGAGACAGTGATGTAGAGACAGACAGTGATGTAGAGACAGTGATGTAGAGACAGTGATGTAGAGACAGTGATGTAGAGACAGTGATGTAGAGACAGACAGTGATGTAGAGACAGTGATGTAGAGACAGTGATGTAGAGACAGTGATGTAGAGACAGTGATGTAGAGACAGTGATGCAGAGACAGTGATGTAGAGACAGTGATGTAGAGACAATGATGTAGAGACAGTGATGTAGAGACAGTGATGTAGAGACAGTGATATAGAGACAGACAGTGATGTAGAGACAGTGATGTAGAGACAGTGATGGATGTAGAGACAGTGATGTAGAGACAGTGATGTAGAGACAGTGATGTAGAGACAGTGATATAGAGACAGTGATGGATGTAGAGACAGTGATATAGAGACAGTGATGTAGAGTAGGCTTGGGCGGTATGACGGTATTAAGGTATACCAGGGTATTTAGAAATACCTACGGTATTGATTTTCAATACCGTCCGTCACCGTCAAAATCACAGATGCGCTTCAGTTTCTATAACAGTGAAACGGAGTTTTGAGTGTAGTGCACACACTGAGTGTAGTGCACACACGCGCCAGCAGAGGGCGAGACCGCTCTAGTGGAGCGAGTGGGTCACAACGGTGTTCACGTTTTACGGTAATGTTGCGACAGTGCTGTGAAAATACCGTAAAGCGTTGTGACGAGAGCAGTGTTGTTGTGGCGCAATCCGTCTCTTATTATATGTGAACTAAATTATTATATGTGAACTAAAGAGTACAAGGTTTACACAACAGCCCCCACCCGCCTTTTTATTGTATTTGTACCGTCCTGTACTATCCGCTGTCAGCTGTTTATCTCTCTCTGTGAGCTACTGAGCTTGAATAACTAGCGTTAGCTCACGTTAAGTAGCGTTAGCTCTGCGGCTAATCTTAGATTACCCTGAACTAAATCAATGACTAGGTTATAAGGCATTCGAGTAGTTTTCACTGCACATAGAAGTAGCCAAACAACGGGAGCATTTCGGGAGCATATGACCAAAACCCAGGCAATTTCTAGCCCTTAAGGAATCAAATAGTCTGCCATGGCTATAGGCTAGATGCTAACGCTAAAACGGTGCGGGCTTCTACCGGTGCAGGACTACCGTTCTGAGAGCTGACGATGATTTGTTTACTTGGTAACACGTAACCCCCCCCCCCCCCCCCCCGCGGATGAAAATGAAAGTCATACTGTCAAATACCGTGCACCGGGGTATTATAACATAAAGGTTTGCCGGTTTGAAAATAAGGATACCGCCCAAGCCTAATGTAGAGACAGTGATGTAGAGACAGTGATGTAGAGACAGTGATGTAGAGACAGTGATGTAGAGACAGACAGTGATGTAGAGACAGTGATGTAGAGACAGTGATGTAGAGACAGTGATGTAGAGACAGTGATGTAGAGACAGTGATGTAGACACAGTGATGTAGAGACAGTGATGTAGAGACAGTGATGTAGAGACAGTGATGTAGAGACAGTGATGTAGAGACAGTGATGTAGAGACAGTGATGTAGAGACAGTGATGCAGGGACAGTGATGTAGAGACAGTTATGTAGAGACCGTGATGGGATACTTTCATTGAGCTTCAACAACAAGGGACTTCAAGCCCCTTTTTAACAGTGGAACCAAACATATAGCCACATGCTACTATGTGTACTGCTGCGACATTATTCATTCAGATTTTGTCCATTATTGAGCCTACTTAACGTTATGGTTAGGGATGCTCGATATTGGCTTTTTTACCGATACCGATATTCCGATATTGTCCAACTCTTAATTTCGATACCGATACCGATACCGATATCAACCGATACCGATATATGCAGGGTTTCCCCCCAAAAAAACTGAATAATTTCAGGTAATTAATAATTTCACTGGATGCATTCAAAAGGCTTTCTAAATGTAAGCATTATCTGTGCAAAATATGATAATTAAAAAAGTAAAAATTGACATTACATATCTCTTGTTGTTGAATTAAACCAACATGCATACTTTTGACAATAAATAAAATAAGAATTGGTTCTTACTTGCTTGCCTGGGTAAATAAACGTTAAATAAATGTAAAAAAAAAAAAAAAAAAAAAAAAAAATTCGGACATCCCTAAGAGACAGTGATGTAGAGACAGTGATGGGATACTTTCATTGAGCTTCAACAACAAGGGACTTCAAGCCCCTTTTTAACAGTGGAACCAAACATATAGCCACATGCTACTATGTGTACTGCTGCGACATTATTCATTCAGATTTTGTCCATTATTGAGCCTACTTAACGTTATGGTATATTCTTGAATTAGTTCTGTAACATAGGCTATATAGCTCACCATCAGTGTTTACAGCAGTAAGGTATGCATTTCACTCCAACAGCGATACTATCTCCTCTGCCGTGTTCCAATCGTAGGCTACTTTCAATTGCAAACACACCGGGGACAGAAACTCAGCTGAAGGCCCACAGTCCTCCACCAGCTATACAGACACCAGCTATACAGACACCAGCTGTACAGACACCAGCTGTACAGACACCAGCTGTACAGACACCAGCTGTACAGACACCAGCTGTACAGACACCAGCTGTACAGACCCCAGGACGGAGCCCCAGTCCTCCACCAGCTGTACAGACACCAGGATGGAGCCCCAGTCCTCCACCAGCTGTACAGACCCCAGGACGGAGCCCCAGTCCTCCACCAGCTGTACAGACACCAGGATGGAGCCCCAGTCCTCCACCAGCTGTACAGACCCCAGGACGGAGCCCCAGTCCTCCACCAGCTGTACAGACCCCAGGACGGAGCCCCAGTCCTCCACCAGCTGTACAGACACCAGGACGGAGCCATTAACTCCACAGCCAGGGACCGAAACTAGAGAGCGCCGCCCGCCATTTGCGGGCAGTTTTTACGTTTGGCGCCTCCCACTTAGAGGACTGACCGCCGTGTGGCGGCCAATCAAATGGTCATGTGAAAACCGAAAATCATGATCCAATTCTTGAGCGGAGTTCTCACTCGCTGTCTGAGCGCATTGCTGCTCCTAAACCTCCCCTACCTGTTTCTGTATGCTGCATGTAAACACACAGTCACCGTGACGATAGTTAGTCTACTCTAGTCAGAGAGACCTCCGTGAGCTGATGTTAGCTACTGTTACAAAATGACCCAGTCAACTATTCACTTTTAGTTTAATACATGAGGCATTGTGTAACGTTATCCAGCTGGCTAGCTTCTGATAGCTCCCGACATAAACAACTGCAAGTGTCCAGTTACATCGCATGAGGGCTGCAGCGCTGCTGACTAGGGTCCAGGTGCAGGTTAGGAGAATCCTTTCATGCTGAATGTAAGAGTTTAGGGTCCAGCTGTAGCGCCGGAGAATCCTTGCTGGAGCTGGAGGCCACTAGAGTATACACACAGACAGTGGAGCTGTTTGCAGACAGCGAGGTGGCGATGTCTCGCAGATAATACAACTACAAGTATGATTATATAATATATATATTTTATTAAAAAAAAATTATATAAAATAATAATAAAACATTTTTATAACAAAAAAAAGTTGGCAGGTAAGAAATCTGCTTGGCGGGTAGATTCTTCCCATCTACCCGCCACTGGCCGGTGAGTCAAAAAGTTAATTTCGCTCCCTGTCCACAGCTGTGGGTTTGCCAATCGAATGCAAATCGA
This sequence comes from Notolepis coatsorum, assembly GCF_963971535.1. Taxonomy (NCBI): domain Eukaryota; kingdom Metazoa; phylum Chordata; class Actinopteri; order Aulopiformes; family Paralepididae; genus Notolepis; species Notolepis coatsorum. Next base: position 35,663 of record NW_028171563.1, read on the forward strand.
GTTCAGGTCGAGAGAGAGTGAAATATGCCATAAACAACTTGTGAGGTTTTTGTTAACGTTTTGGCTAAAAAGGAAAATGATTCACACTAAGTGGAGGGAGATTTGTGTGAGTTGCTTTCTTTCTGGGTTGCCAGGTTGTGTATGTATGGTTTCACACTCCAATAAGGCAACCCATTTCTGACACAGAAAGTCCAAATCATTCCATGTGTTGCATCAAACCTCTAACATACATGATCCTCCTCTTGCACTGGTTATTTAGACTCCCTGTGTTCCTCATGAACACCTCTAACATACATGATCCTCCTCTTGCACTGGTTATTTAGACTCACTGTGTTCCTCATGAACACCTCTAACATACATGATCCTCCTCTTGCACTGGTTATTTAGACTCCCTGTGTTCCTCATGAACACCTCTAACATACATGATCCTCCTCCTGTACTGGTTATTTAGACTCCCTGTGTTCCTCATGAACACCTCTAACATACATGATCCTCCTCTTGCACTGGTTATTTAGACTCCCTGTGTTCCTCATGAACACCTCTAACATACATGATCCTCCTCTTGCACTGGTTATTTAGACTCACTGTGTTCCTCATGAACACCTCTAACATACATGATCCTCCTCTTGCACTGGTTATTTAGACTCCCTGTGTTCCTCATGGACACCTCTAACATACATGATCCTCCTCCTGTACTGGTTATTTAGACTCCCTGTGTTCCTCATGAACACCTCTAACATACATGATCCTCCTCTTGCACTGGTTATTTAGACTCCCTGTGTTCCTCATGAACACCTCTAACATACATGATCCTCCTCCTGTACTGGTTATTTAGACTCCCTGTGTTCCTCATGAACACCTCTAACATACATGATCCTCCTCCTGTACTGGTTATTTAGACTCCCTGTGTTCCTCATGAACACCTCTAACATACATGATCCTCCTCCTGTACTGGTTATTTAGACTCCCTGTGTTCCTCATGGACACCTCTAACATACATGATCCTCCTCCTGTACTGGTTATTTAGACTCCCTGTGTTCCTCATGAACACCTCTAACATACATGATCCTCCTCCTGTACTGGTTATTTAGACTCCCTGTGTTCCTCATGGACACCTCTAACATACATGATCCTCCTCCTGTACTGGTTATTTAGACTCCCTGTGTTCCTCATGAACACCTCTAACATACATGATCCTCCTCCTGTACTGGTTATTTAGACTCCCTGTGTTCCTCATGAACACCTCTAACATGCGAGGACGGACCTGGACGGTGTGAAGCTGTTGACTATGGCAAATGAGCTATAGCTAGAAGATTGGAATAAAAGCTAAAACGGCTTCTTGCCATAGTTGACCGGGGCCTTCTTGACAATTTACCCCTGGTGCTCATCATGTTTCGTCATTTTGTATTTTAGTTCTTTCTTCCTGTTCTGTGTTGAGGTGTCATTGTCTTGTACAGTACGTTGTCTCTACTATGTATCTCAAGTATTCTCCAGTACTATTAGTTAGAGTTGTTCCGATACCGATACCGGTATCGGAAATGCCGCCGATACTGCCTAACATGCTAGTATCGGTATCGGCGAGTACACGTAAATTCTAGCCTCCGATCCCATGATGTAATTTATCTCCTGCCGAGTCCTGCGGAGAGTGAGGATTATAAAATGAACATGTTTTAAAGTGTGATGCTGTGTCATTTTAACAGCAGATACACTTTCTTAAATTCCATTGTCCCCGACAGTGCGGTGTGACGGGGAGCTCGGACGGGAATCGGGCTGTGTTTGGCTGGTGTTATGATAGCATTAGCTGGAAAGATAGCTAGTTGGAACAACATCCGCTTTTA
>NW_028171563.1:43915-46415 GCF_963971535.1 Notolepis coatsorum
GTTCAGTTTAGACATATGTACAATGTTCGTAGACGTAGTTACCATACAATATACAATACTGTGCAGTGTACTAATATACAATACTATATAGTGCAAGGCATAAATGGACGAGGTGCAGTTTAGGTACAATTCACAGTAGGTGTACGAGTTGTAGTGCAAATCCTTTATCAATAAATATAAAGTGTAAGTGTGTTTGTGTGATCTAAGTGTGGAGAGTGGGTGCTGCAGTGTGTTGTTTGTTTGAGTGAGTGTGTGTGTGCGTGTGGGTGTGTGTGCTGTGTGCATTTGATGGTTGTTGCATAGTGATTATTGTTCGTTTAGCGATTATTGTTCGTTTAGCAGCCTGATGGCCTGGGGATAGAAGCTCCTTCTGAGTCTTTCTGTGCTCGCCATAAGACTCCGGTATCGCTTGCCTGACGGCAGCAGTTCAAAGAGGCAGTTGTTCGGGTGGCTCGAGTCCTTAATAATTCTCTTAGCCTTCCCCTTGCACCGCTTGTTGTAAATGTTCTGGAGGGTGGGAAGCCCCCCTCTAATTGTGCGTTCGGCTGAACGTGTCACTCTTTGTAGTCTGCTACGGTCTTGTGCAGTGCTATTCCCAAACCAGGAGGTGATGTTGCCGGTCAGGATGCTCTCTATTGTACATGAGTAGAAGTTCCTAAGGATCTTCTGGCTGACTTGGAACTTCCTTAGGCGCCTGAGGAAGTAGAGGCGTTGTCGTGCCTTCTTCACAACACTGTCAATGTGTGTGGTCCATGACAAGTCCTCGGATATGTGGGCTCCGAGGTACTTGAAACTGTTCACTCTCTCAACTGGTGCCCCGTCGATGCTGAGGGGGCTGTAGTCCTTGACCCCCGACCTCCTGAAGTCCACAATCATCTCTTTTGTTTTGCTGACGTTCAGGGAGAGGCAGTTCTCCTGACACCACTGTGACAGGTTCTCTACCTCTTCCAGGTAGGCCCTTTCGTCGTTGGCAGAGATCAGGCCCACCACTACTGTGTCATCAGCAAATTTGATGATGGTGTTGTTGTTCCGCTGTGCTACGCAGTCATGTGTGTACAGGGAGTAGAGGAGGGGGCTCAGAACACAGCCCTGGGGGGCCCCTATGTTGAGCGTGATGGATGAGGAGGTGCAGTTGCCGGCTCTTACCACCTGGGGTCTGCCCGTCAGGAAGTCCAGGACCCACTGGCACAGGTCATAGTTCAAGCCCAGGTCCCTGAGCTTGGCTATGAGTTTGGAGGGGACTATGGTATTGAATGCTGAGCTGTAGTCGATGAACAGCATTCTCACATAGTTCCCCTTCCTCTTGTCCAGATGTGATGCTGCTGTGTGCAGCACATGGGCTATGGCGTCCTCCGTGGACCTGTTGGGGCGATATGCAAATTGCAGAGGGTCCAGGTTGATGGGGAGGGAGGAACAGATGTAGCCCTTCACTAGCTTCTCAAAGCACTTCATGGCTATGGAGGTGAGGGCTACAGGGCGGTAGTCGTTGAGGCAAGCGGGCGTAGATTTTTTGGGTACAGGGATGATGGTGGACTTCTTCAGACAGGTGGGGATGACGGCCTGTTCCAAGGACAGGTTGAAGATGTCAGTGAAAACCGGGGCCAGTTGGTCGGCACAGACTTTTAGGACGCGGCCGGGGATGCCGTCCGGTCCTGCTGCCTTCCTGATATCCACTTTTTTAAAGATCCGTCTCACCTCATGCTCTGTTACCCTGAACACTGAGTCTCCATCAGCAGACCCCCCCCCCCCCATTGCCGTGGTTTGTAGGCTGGTGTTGTTATTCACAGCCTCAAACCTCGCATAGAAGGAGTTGAGATCATTTGCTAAGGAGATGTCACTGTTCAGTTTGAGGGGGGTTCCTTTGTAGTCTGTCATTGTTCTGAGGCCCTGCCACATGCCTCTAGAGTCAGCCTGTTCAAACTGAAGTTCAACTTTATCCCTGTAACGCCGTTTTGCCTCTATTACTGCTCTCCTGACGTTGTATCTTGCCATCTTGTGTTCTTCCATGTTGCCTGTCACCAGCCCGGTGTTGTATGCTGATGTGCGCACTTTCAGAGCCTCACGGACGGATTTGTCTACCCAGGGCTTTTGATTTGGGTAGATATTAATTTTGGTGGTGGGGATTATTACTTCTACCTGAGTACAGACATAGTCAATCACCGTTTCGGTGTATTCGTTAATATTGGCTGTGTTATCACGGAGTACACTCCATTCTGTGCTTCCCAGCACTGCTTGGAGTGACTCTACTGACGTCACGGTCCAACGCTTAACCTCTCGCGAGACCACCGGCGTTCGCTTGAGACACTGTTTGTACTTAGGCAAAAGAAAAATTGCGGCGTGATCGCTTTTACCGAATGGACTAAGAGCCTGTGACTTGTACCCATTCTTAAATTGCGAGTATACATGGTCTAATATGTTCTCGCCTCTGGTGGGACAGGTCACATGCTGATAGAAATTCGGCAGCACCTTTTTAAGACGCGCGCTGTTGAAATCCCCCAAG
>NW_028171563.1:48915-51415 GCF_963971535.1 Notolepis coatsorum
AATAAGAAGGCATAAGATGTGCATGATAAAAATAGACATGCTAATACAGTTTCAACTCTGTCATTATGCTATACTACAATAATCTAAACTATACAAGAACCACATCGGTTCTTTCCTTTAAAGTGACCTTTCCATTTAGTTTAAAGTGACATTTTTTTTTAATTCATTGCATACATACCAGGGCATACAGTGAAATGCAATAATACAAGTAATAAGAATAAGACATATCAGGTATATTTGATTTGATTTGATTTTATTAGGGATCCCCATTAGCTGGTGCGATAGCAACCAGCTAGTCTTCCTGGGGTCCACACACAAAAAAACACAAAAACAATCACTATTGCAAAAAACAAAATTATTAAAAGTCAGTACACACAATGCATAATGAACCTACTGTAACAATTAATATAGCAAAAATTACATTAGTGTAAAACAAAAACAAAAAATTACTTTACAGTGTTAAAAACAATTTAAAAACAATTTAAGATTCTTTTTAAAAGTGAATCTACTGTAAATGCAGCAGAGGTTCCGAGGCAGGCCATTCCACAGAGTTAATGCTCTAAAAATAAAAGATCTCCCCAGAGCGCTGGTTCTAGGACCTGGCAATTCAAGCTGCCCACTACTGGAACCTCTAGTGTAATGCTCGTGCACAGTATTACTAAAAACAATCCGATTATGTATAAAAACAGGAGTCTTACTGCTCATGACCAACTTGAACAGCACAAGTATATTAAAAGACAATCTATTTTCAACGTTAAGCCAAGAGAGGCGGGCATGCATACGGCTCACATTAGACCTTAGTGAGCAGCCCAGTACCAACCGTGCTGCCCTGTTCTGGACCACCTGGAGCTTCCTGAGGTCACCACTGGCAGCAGATGACCACATCGCAGAGCAATAGTCAAGATGACATAAAACTAAACTTTGCACTATCTGACATAAAAGGGGACGGGCAACAAAAGAAGCACATTTCCTGGAAATACCAATTGCTCTTCCCATTTTTAAAACAATATAATTAATATGCTGAGACCAAGTGCAATCCAGCATCACTCCAAGGAGTTTAGTACTTTCAACTTGTTGAACTGCTGAATTACACAAGTTTAAATGAAGCTTTTATATGTACAAGAGTTTTACAAAAGCTTTTACTCTACAAGAACCACTCCTGTTCTTGTTTAATTTTTTTAAAGTGACCTTACATTGTGAGCGTGTGCAGCATGAGTGTGTGTGTGTGTTCATGTTAAAGTGACTGCTAGTACAGTGTGTGTGTGTGTGTGTGCTCTACATCCATGTGTCTTCTCCATGGTATCTAACATCGTACAGTCTTCTTGTTCTGAGGTGCTCTAGACGTTGGGAGTGGGCATGTAATGTCTTTTGCGTCATCAGAACAGTATTGTCTTATCTCCTTATAAAGATATTCCTGTCGGTCGTTGTCTAGACCAGGTGGGGGGAGGACAGGAAAACCAGAGATGGTTGGGTAGCGTTTTGGGTCTTTCAACAGCTGAAACGTGAATGGCTCTGTATCGTCACAGTGTAATTTTGCCGTCACCATGCCAGGACTGTTGGCATCGAAGCTGAAGTGCTGGTATTTCTTTATTTGTGGGAATCTTTTGAAGAAGCCTCCCAGATGTCGCGTTCTCTGTCAACAAGGGCCAGATGTTTTAACTGCACCTGGATGAAAGCATGAATGAATGAAAACGTTATTTAACAGATTGCAGAATGGGTACAACACAGTACGGCTCAATACACACACACACACACACGGCTAATGAGGTGGCAGTGCTCAGTTATCCTCAGGTTATCCTAATGTCATGTGTGTTGAAGCTAGGGCTGGGCGATATGGCCATGCCGCAGTATTTGCCTGCGTCCACCTCTTGTTTGATGTGGTCATTCAAATAGAGAAGGCATGTGTCAGTGGAGTGGGAGGTTCTTAAGCCAGATTGGAATTCGTAGATTAGATAGTAGTAGTGTAGTAGTGAAAGTAGACTGTACACACCTGGAGTTTCTCCACCTGCAACTTCTCTGGCCTTCCCGCGGCTTGCTGTAATTGGTGATTGTTGGAGTAGCATTGAGAACACAGATCTGACAGGGAAGAGAATTAATGAATGAAATACACACATTGTACACACTGTATCTGTATGTCATGTATGTCATATATTATGTTATGATGAATTGAAAATGGGGGACCCTGATGTAAACAAGATGAAAGTCTTTCTCTGGTCTGCATCCCCTTAACAATTGTATGTATTGAGCCGTACTGTACTGTACCCATTCTGCAATCTGTTAATAAACTTTTCAATCAATCAATCAATCACTCTTGTTTACATTCAGGTGTAGTTTTTAAGAATCCCTATCCTAGCGATGTGCATTACAAAATGGCCGCACAAAAACTACACTACCCAGAATATCCAAAATGGACGCCCTCGCCGGGTAGAATAGGATTTGACGACTATCTCTAGACTTTAACACCTATTTAAACCGATTTATTGCTATTGCTAAACATACA
>NW_028171563.1:56415-68915 GCF_963971535.1 Notolepis coatsorum
GTCAGGTCTTAGTGGGTCAGGTCTTAGTGGGTCAGGTCTTAGTGGATCAGGTCTTAGTGGGTCAGGTCTTAGTGGGTCAGGTCTTAGCTGGGTTAGGTCTTAGTGTGTTATGTCTTAGTGGGTCAGGTCTTAGTGGGTTAGGTCTTAGTGGGATAGGTCTTAGTGGGTCAGGTCTTAGTGGGTTAGGTCTTAGTGGGATAGGTCTTAGTGGGTCAGGTCTTAGTGGGTCAGGTCTTAGTGGGTCAGGTCTTAGTGAGTCAGGTCTTAGTGGGTCAGGTCTTAGTGGGTCAGGTCTTAGTGGGTCAGGTCTTAGTGGGTCAGGTCTTAGTGGGGCAGGTCTTAGTGGGTTAGGTCTTAGTGTGTTAGGTCTTAGTGGGTCAGGTCTTAGTGGGTCAGGACTTAGTGGGTCAGGTCTTAGTGGGTCAGGTCTTAGTGGGTCAGGTCTTAGTGGGTCAGGTCTTAGTGGATCAGGTCTTAGTGGGTCAGGTCTTAGTGGGTTAGGTCTTAGTGGGTTAGGTCTTAGTGGGTTATGTCTTAGTGGGTCAGGTCTTAGTGGGTTAGGTCTTAGTGGGATAGGTCTTAGTGGGTCAGGTCTTAGTGGGTTAGGTCTTAGTGGGATAGGTCTTAGTGGGTCAGGTCTTAGCTGGGTCAGGTCTTAGTGGGTCAGGTCTTAGTGAGTCAGGTCTTAGTGGGTTAGGTCTTAGTGGGTCAGGTCTTAGTGGGTCAGGTCTTAGTGGGTCAGGTCTTAGTGGGTCAGGTCTTAGTGAGTCAGGTCTTAGTGGGTTAGGTCTTAGTGGGTCAGGTCTTAGTGGGTTAGGTCTTAGTGGGTCAGGTCTTAGTGGGTTATGTCTTAGTGGGTTAGGTCTTAGTGGGTCAGGTCTTAGTGGGTCAGGTCTTAGTGGGTCAGGTCTTAGTGGGTCAGGTCTTAGTGTGTTAGGTCTTAGTGGGTTAGGTCTTAGTGGGTTAGGTCTTAGTGGGTCAGGTCTTAGCTGGGATAGGTCTTAGTGGGTCAGGTCTTAGTGGGTTAGGTCTTAGTGGGTCAGGTCTTAGTGGGTTAGGTCTTAGTGGGTCAGGTCTTAGTGGGTCAGGTCTTAGTGGGTCAGGTCTTAGTGGGTTAGGTCTTAGTGGGTCAGGTCTTAGTGGGTTAGGTCTTAGTGGGTTAGGTCTTAGTGGGTCAGGTCTTAGCTGGGATAGGTCTTAGTGGGTTATGTCTTAGCTGTGTTCGGTCTTAGTGGGTTAGGTCTTAGTGGGTTAGGTCTTAGCTGGGATATGTCTTAGTGGGTTATGTCTTAGCTGTGTCAGGTCTTAGTGGGTCAGGTCTTAGTGGGTCAGGTCTTAGTGGGTCAGGTCTTAGCTGGGATAGGTCTTAGTGGGTTATGTCTTAGCTGTGTTAGGTCTTAGTGGGTTAGGTCTTAGTGGGTTAGGTCTTAGCTGGTATAGGTCTTAGTGGGTTATGTCTTAGCTGTGTCAGGTCTTAGTGGGTCAGGTCTTAGCTGGGTTAGGTCTTAGTGGGTCAGGTCTTAGTGGGTCAGGTCTTAGTGGGTCAGGTCTTAGTGGGTCAGGTCTTAGTGGGTCAGGTCTTAGTAGGTCAGGTCTTAGTGGGTCAGGTCTTAGTGGGTCAGGTCTTAGTGGGTCAGGTCTTAGTGGGTCAGGTATTAGTGGGTCAGGTCTTAGTGGGTTAGGTCTTAGTGGGCCAGGTCTTAGTGGGTCAGGTCTTAGTGGGTCAGGTCTTAGTGGGTCAGGTCTTAGTGGGTTAGGTCTTGGTGGGTCAGGTCTTAGTGGGTCAGGTCTTAGTGGGTCAGGTCTTAGTGGGTCAGGTCTTAGTGGGTCAGGTCTTAGTGGGTCAGGTCTTAGTGGGTCAGGTCTTAGTGTGTTAGGTCTTAGTGGGTTAGGTCTTAGTGGGTTAGGTCTTAGTGGGTCAGGTCTTAGCTGGGATAGGTCTTAGTGGGTCAGGTCTTAGTGGGTTAGGTCTTAGTGGGTCAGGTCTTAGTGGGTTAGGTCTTAGTGGGTCAGGTCTTAGTGGGTCAGGTCTTAGTGGGTCAGGTCTTAGTGGGTTAGGTCTTAGTGGGTCAGGTCTTAGTGGGTTAGGTCTTAGTGGGTTAGGTCTTAGTGGGTCAGGTCTTAGCTGGGATAGGTCTTAGTGGGTTATGTCTTAGCTGTGTTCGGTCTTAGTGGGTTAGGTCTTAGTGGGTTAGGTCTTAGCTGGGATAGGTCTTAGTGGGTTATGTCTTAGCTGTGTCAGGTCTTAGTGGGTCAGGTCTTAGTGGGTCAGGTCTTAGTGGGTCAGGTCTTAGCTGGGATAGGTCTTAGTGGGTTATGTCTTAGCTGTGTTAGGTCTTAGTGGGTTAGGTCTTAGTGGGTTAGGTCTTAGCTGGTATAGGTCTTAGTGGGTTATGTCTTAGCTGTGTCAGGTCTTAGTGGGTCAGGTCTTAGCTGGGTTATGTCTTAGTGGGTCAGGTCTTAGTGGGTCAGGTCTTAGTGGGTCAGGTCTTAGTGGGTCAGGTCTTAGTAGGTCAGGTCTTAGTGGGTCAGGTCTTAGTGGGTCAGGTCTTAGTGGGTCAGGTCTTAGTGGGTCAGGTCTTAGTGGGTCAGGTCTTAGTGGGCCAGGTCTTAGTGGGTCAGGTCTTAGTGGGTCAGGTCTTAGTGGGTCAGGTCTTAGTGGGTTAGGTCTTGGTGGGTCAGGTCTTAGTGGGTCAGGTCTTAGTGGGTCAGGTCTTAGTGGGTCAGGTCTTAGTGGGTCAGGTCTTAGTGGGTTAGGTCTTAGTGGGTCAGGTCTTAGTAGGTCAGGTCTTAGTGGGTCAGGTCTTAGTGGGTCAGGTCTTAGTGTGTTAGGTCTTAGTGGGTTAGGTCTTATTGGGTTAGGTCTTAGTGGGTCAGGTCTTAGTGGGCCAGGTCTTAGCTGGTTCAGGTCTTAGCTGGGTCAGGACTTAGTGGGTTAGGTCTTAGTGGGTCAGGACTTAGTGGGTCAGGTCTTAGTGGGTTAGGTCTTAGTGGGTTAGGTCTTAGTGGGTCAGGACTTAGTGGGTCAGGTCTTAGTGGCTCAGGTCTTAGTGGGTCAGGTCTTAGTGGGTCAGGTCTTAGTGGGTCAGGTCTTAGTGGGTCAGGTCTTAGTGGGTCAGGTCTTAGTGGGTCAGGTCTTAGCTGGGTTAGGTCTTAGTGGGTCAGGTCTTAGTGGGTTAGGTCTTAGTGGGTTAGGTCTTAGTGGGTCAGGTCTTAGTGGGTTAGGTCTTAGTGGACCAGGTCTTAGTGGGTCAGGTCTTAGTGGGTCAGGTCTTAGCTGGGTTAGGTCTTAGTGGGTCAGGTCTTAGTGGGTTAGGTCTTAGTGGGCCAGGTCTTAGTGGGTCAGGTCTTAGTGGGTCAGGTCTTAGTGGGTTAGGTCTTAGTGGGCCAGGTCTTAGTGGCTCAGGTCTTAGCTGGGTCAGGTCTTAGCTGGGTCAGGACTTAGTGGGTTAGGTCTTAGTGGGTTAGGTCTTAGTGGGTTATGTCTTAGTGGGGCATGTCTTAGCTGTGTTAGGTCTTAGTAGGTCAGGTCTTAGCTGGGTCAGGACTTAGTGGGTTAGGTCTTAGTGGCTCAGGTCTTAGTGGGTCAGGTCTTAGTGGGTCAGGTCTTAGTGGGTTAGGTCTTAGTGGGGCAGGTCTTAGCTGGGTTAGGTCTTAGTGGGTTAGGTCTTAGTGGGTCAGGACTTAGTGGGTCAGGTCTTAGTGTGTTAGGTCTTAGCTGGGTCAGGTTTTAGTGAATCAGGTCTTAGTGGATCAGGTCTTAGTTGGGTCAGATTTGAGTTGGGTTAGTTCTTAGTTGGGTTAGGTATTAATGGGTCAGTTCTTAGTTAGGTTATTAATTATGTTGGTTGGGTCTCAGTTGTGTCGGATCTTAGTTATTAATTATGTTGGTTGGGTCTCAGTTGTGTCGGGTCTTAGTTATTAATTATGTTGGCTGGGTCTTAGTTGTGTCAGGTCTTAGTGTGTCAGGTATTGGTTTGCATCTGGTCTTAGTGCCTCAAATAGATCCGCTATCAACTCTATCTTTAATCTTTCAAAATGTTCAGTTGCTATCGCTATTAGCTCTATCTTTAATCTTTCAAAATGTACAGTTGCTATTGCATGCACTCATCTGTGTTTCACCACACACATGAGTGCATGCTTACCAACTGTCCGTCTGCAACACTACTATCACCAACATCTAAGAAGGGAGATCCCCCCTTGAATGGCCCTTCTAAGGTTTCTCTCCTCCACACTGCCTGTGGAGCTTTTTTCCCTATTGTTAGGTTTTAGTGAGTTTTTCCTTACCTTCGCGTGGGGTATGTCTGGGAGTGCTTGCATTCTTTCATTTATTTGCATTCATCTAAAAATGTTTGGACCTTATGGTGTTCTTGTTCTGTTCTTGACTTATTGTTATGTTTTCTTCTTGACTTGTTTAAAGAAGATCTGTACGGCCCATGGGGACATTAACGTGTGTTGTCGGGCCCTATAAATAAATTTGATTTGATTTGATTTAGTTGCATCTGGTCTTAGTTGTATCGGGTCCCAGTGCACCACAATCTGCTCACAGTCTCATCTTTCAGTTCACAAACATTGTATTAACTTTGATTAATTTCATTCAGAGGTTGAACTCCAAACCAGTGTTTCAGGATAGACACACTTGGCCAGATGAGGTCTGAATGCTGCTCTGGGGTCAGTCAGTGAGCCAGTGAGTCAGTGAGACACTTGTCTTCATTACTTTATTCCAACTAACAGATGGACGCTGACTCTAGATGAGCTTTGAGCAGCTTCGTGAATGTGACACAATGAGAACACACTATTTTTTACAGCCCCACCAACATACCATTGATGGGCAGCTAAAAATACAAAGCTAGACAGAAGTTCAGTAAGAATAAATGACTTTCAAAAATAACTTTGCTCTTTCATCTGTGAGTTCACAAACATTGTAACTCGCGGCACAAGCTTGAGAACTGAGCCAAGGGCTCTCGGGGAAAAAAAACAACACTGCAGTATGGAGATGGGGTATGTTGAACCGCCTGGCATGCCTGACCCTGCTAAGAACACCGGTAGGAAGCGGAAATCAACTGCAGTGTGATCAATTTACACTGACATCCTTTAATCGCCTTACAAGCCACCTTTCATCTTCCCGTTGCACAGGAGAACCCATGGGACACGATCTGGTACAGTAATAAACATATGGCTGCATGGTTGTGGCTCTGATACCATCTCGTGCAAAAGTCTTGTTGAATAAGAACCTCATAACACACGCCTACAAGGGCTAGAAAGGTTTACAACAAAGACTTGGACCTATGAGAGCTAGAAGGGTTTACAACAAAGGCTTGGACCTACAGAGGATGGATGTTTCTTTTTTACAAGTTTGAAAGATGGAACAGTGCCTAACAGTGACTTTATGCTGTATTGTATTGTCATAAATGATCATTTATTCACTCACTGCCAACCTGCTAGTCGGTTGAAGTTAGGGGTGTTAAGTGTCTTGCTCAAGGACACTTTGGGAGCCAGAATCTAACCAGGAGCATTCAGATTACCAGACGACCGCTCTACCCACTGCCACCCTGGCATAATTTCATGGGATTCTAAGCAGCATCAAATACCGCTGACTTTCCAAGTAAAACATTGATGTGTAAAGATACCTTACAATAATACTTCTGTCTTGCTGGCAAGGCATTGTGCTTGCTTTGGACACATATGCACACTGTATGTGCACACACACACATACACACGCACGCACACATACACACGTGCACGCACACACACACACACACACACACACACACACACACACACACACACACACACACACACACACACATACAGAGACACACAAAGAGGCTTCTATTGAGGCATGTCGTGATAGGCTGATGACAGGTTGTTGGAAGAGGGGGGTTCTTAGGCATGTGTGGTCTAAAGTTAGCGCCATTGGAGAATGCCTTCCATCCCTCCATATTTCCATCCATCCATCCCATCCTTCCACATACACTCCTCACTCATCATGCCGTCACTCACTCTCACACACATACACTCCTCTGCCAGCTGCTCCCTCCATCTCCTCCTCCTCTGGTGTGTTCTGTCCATCAGAAGGTTATCCTCCTCCTCTGTAGCCCCTTTCGTGACTGCGATGCAAGCCAGGGGCTTTAATACACAGTCACTTATTCAACCGTAGTAGCCAGGTTAATGTGCACCATCAAGCACTGCTTAAAAGCGAGCGCTGGGTCCAAAATATATCAGATATACATTTCAAAGGTACCCACCGTTGCATTAGGGTTTCACACACAGCTCGGCGTTGCTAATAAACATTTTAAATAATTTTTATAAACTGGTCAACACTGCTCAACACGGCTGTATTTCCGTATTTGGCTGCCTGGTGCGCCTGCGCTGTGATCACACTGCATGCGCATCATGCACCCAACGCCGGAAATAATGCAGTGTTGACCAGTTTATAAAAATTATTTAAAATGTTTATTAGCAACGCCGAGCTTTCAAACCCTGCCGCGCGCGCGTGTGTGTGAAACCCTAATGCAACGGTGGGTACCTTTGAAATTTATATCTGATATATTTTGGACCCACCGCTCGCTTTTAAGCAGTGCTTGATGGTGCACATTAAGCTGGCTACTACGGTCGAATAAGTGACTGTGTATTAAAGCCCCTGGCTTGCATCGCAGTCACGAAAGGGGCTACCTCCTCTGGTGTGTTCGATCCATCAGAAGGTTCTACTCCTCCTCTGGTGAGTTCTGTCCATCATAATGTTCTCCTCTGGTGAGTTCTGTCCATCAGAAGGTTCTCCTCCTCCTCTGGTGAGTTCTGTCCATCATAAGGTTCTCCTCTGGTGAGTTCTGTCCATCAGAAGGTTCTCCTCCTCCTCTGGTGAGTTCTGTCCATCATAAGGTTCTCCTCTGGTGAGTTCTGTCCATCAGAAGGTTCTCCGCTGGTGAGTTCTGTCCATCATAAGGTTATCCTCCTCCGCTGGTGAGTTCTGTCCATCAGAAGGTTCTCCTCCTCCGCTGGTGAGTTCTGTCCATCAGAAGGTTCTCCTCCTCCGCTGGTGAGTTCTGTCCATCAGAAGGTTATCCTCTGGTGAGTTCTGTCCATCATAAGGTTCTCCTCCTCCTCTGGTGAGTTATGTCCATCAGAAGGTTCTCCTGTCCATCATAAGGTTCTCATCCTCCTCTGGTGAGTTATGTCCATCAGAAGGTTCTCCTCTGGTGAGTTCTGTCCATCATAAGGTTCTCCTCCTCCGCTGGTGAGTTCTGTCCATCAGAAGGTTCTCCTCCTCCTCTGGTGAGTTATGTCCATCATAAGGTTCTCCTCTGGTGAGTTATGTCCATCATAAGGTTATCCTCCTCCTCTGGTGAGTTATGTCCATCATACGGTTCTCCTCCTCCTCTGGTGAGTTATGTCCATCATAAGGTTCTCCTCTGGTGAGTTCTGTCCATCATAAGGTTCTCCTCCTCCTCTGGTGAGTTATGTCCATCAGAAGGTTCTCCTCTGGTGAGTTCTGTCCATCATAAGGTTCTCCTCCTCCTCTGGTGAGTTATGTCCATCAGAAGGTTCTCCTCTGGTGAGTTCTGTCCATCATAAGGTTCTCATCCTCCTCTGGTGAGTTATGTCCATCATAATGTTCTCCTCCTCCTCTGGTGAGTTCTGTCCATCATAAGGTTCTCCTCTGGTGAGTTCTGTCCATCATAAGGTTCTCCTCCTCCTCTAGTCCAGTCATTATATGCCAGAATTTGGCTAAACCTAGGACAAATTGCAACATTAGCAAACTCAACTGATTTTGTATCCTCAATATGTCTTTAGTGAGAGAAAAAAAGTCCCAAGGAATCCCATCATGGGAAATGTGTTTTTTTTCAATGTACTTGATTGCTGGCAGGATCACTGACGACACTGTCTTTCAGAGATTGTGACGCGTTCAAATTTTGAGGTAGCTCAAAAGTAAAGATACCATTTGATTCTAGACAACCTCGGGTTTCCAATGAGACCAACCATGTCATGTTACCTCATTGGAAAGGGGGCTACATACCTAATTATTCAAAGTTAAGACGATTTTTTGGGGAGGGAAATATGGCCATCACCATTTTTCAAATGGTCCCTTGGCCTTCTACCTCAATATATGTTAATGGAAATGGGTTACATGGGTACCTACAAGCCTCCCCTATACAGACATACCAAATTTATGTTAAGCCCATGTAGTTTTGTGCAAGAATCATGTAGTGTTTTGCATGCTGTACAAATATGTAATTTCCGCCTATTATAAAAACCCCCATCTCCATGGACCTATCCCCACGGACATAAACCCTTGAGCCCCATCCTCGTGGACTGAGCTCCACAGAGCCTATCTACTAATATTCCAAGAAGAAAAAAATGTCTTTATCAAATGTTTTGATTAGTTCTGGCGTGTATGCTAATTGGTGCATATCAAATAAGATAATGTGTGATTTGCATGAGTAAACAGAATAATTCAATGAAGTTGTGATTGACTTTTTTTCTTGTCTTTGTGTGTGTAATCAGCTTGTGAGTTTTTATAGTGATATCTAAAAGTAAAATGTTCACCACTATGTTATAACAGGCATTTTTCGATATGAATATATATAGGTCGTTTTCAAAACTTTCCCATGATGGGATTCCTTGGGACTTTTTTTGTCTCACTAAAGACATAATGAGGATACAAAATCAGTTGAGTTTGCTACTGTTGCAATTTGTCCTAGGTTTTTTCATATAATGACTGGACTACTCTGGTGAGTTCTGTCTATCAGAAGGTTCTCCTCCTCCTCTGGTGAGTTCTGTCCATCAGAAGGTTCTCCTCCTCCTCTGGTGAGTTCTGTCCATCAGAAGGTTCTCCTCCTCCTCTGGTGAGTGCTGTCCATCAGAAGGTTCTCCTCCTCCTCTGGTGAGTTCTGTCTATCAGAAGGTTCTCCTCCTCCGCTGGTGAGTTATGTCCATCATAAGGTTCTCCGCTGGTGAGTTCTGTCCATCAGAAGGTTCTCCTCCTCCGCTGGTGAGTTCTGTCCATCAGAAGGTTCTCCGTGTCGACCCAGCACACATCCGTCTCATACTAGACATGGCTGCTGCTTCAAGTTTCAAGTTTCAAGTTTCTTTAATAGTTGTCATACAGAAGTACAGAATACTTTTGTACAAAATGCTTCTTACTGTTGCGCTCCAGAGACTGTGCATGACAAGATAAGTATGAAATAAAAACATAGTAAAAATTAGAAGAAAAAAAAAGAGGTCACAGTGTTCAGTTTAGACATATGTACAATGTTCGTAGACGTAGTTACCATACAATATACAATACTGTGCAGTGTACTAATATACAATACTATATAGTGCAAGGCATAAATGGACAAGGTGCAGTTTAGGTACAATTCACAGTAGGTGTACGAGTTGTAGTGCAAATCCTTTATCAATAAATATAAAGTGTAAGTGTGTTTGTGTGATCTAAAGTGTGGAGAGTGGGTGCTGCAGTGTGTTGTTTGTTTGAGTGAGTGTGTGTGTGCGTGTGGGTGTGTGTGCTGTGTGCATTTGATGGTTGTTGCATAGTGATTATTGTTCGTTTAGCGATTATTGTTCGTTTAGCAGCCTGATGGCCTGGGGATAGAAGCTCCTTCTGAGTCTTTCTGTGCTCGCCATAAGACTCCGGTATCGCTTGCCTGACGGCAGCAGTTCAAAGAGGCAGTTGTTCGGGTGGCTCGAGTCCTTAATAATTCTCTTAGCCTTCCCCTTGCACCGCTTGTTGTAAATGTTCTGGAGGGTGGGAAGCCCCCCTCTAATTGTGCGTTCGGCTGAACGTGTCACTCTTTGTAGTCTGCTACGGTCTTGTGCAGTGCTATTCCCAAACCAGGAGGTGATGTTGCCGGTCAGGATGCTCTCTATTGTACATGAGTAGAAGTTCCTAAGGATCTTCTGACTGACTTGGAACTTCCTTAGGCGCCTGAGGAAGTAGAGGCGTTGTCGTGCCTTCTTCACAACACTGTCAATGTGTGTGGTCCATGTCAAGTCCTCGGATATGTGGGCTCCGAGGTACTTGAAACTGTTCACTCTCTCAACTGGTGCCCCGTCGATGCTGAGGGGGCTGTAGTCCTTGACCCCCGACCTCCTGAAGTCCACAATCATCTCTTTTGTTTTGCTGACGTTCAGGGAGAGGCAGTTCTCCTGACACCACTGTGACAGGTTCTCTACCTCTTCCAGGTAGGCCCTTTCGTCGTTGGCAGAAATCAGGCCCACCACTACTGTGTCATCAGCAAATTTGATGAAATTTGATGATGGTGTTGTTGTTCCGCTGTGCTACGCAGTCATGTGTGTACAGGGAGTAGAGGAGGGGGCTCAGAACACAGCCCTGGGGGGCCCCTATGTTGAGCGTGATGGATGAGGAGGTGCAGTTGCCGGCTCTTACCACCTGGGGTCTGCCCGTCAGGAAGTCCAGGACCCACTGGCACAGGTCATAGTTCAAGCCCAGGTCCCTGAGCTTGGCTATGAGTTTGGAGGGGACTATGGTATTGAATGCTGAGCTGTAGTCGATGAACAGCATTCTCACATAGTTCCCCTTCCTCTTGTCCAGATGTGATGCTGCTGTGTGCAGCACATGGGCTATGGCGTCCTCCGTGGACCTGTTGGGGCGATATGCAAATTGCAGAGGGTCCAGGTTGATGGGGAGGGAGGAACAGATGTAGCCCTTCACTAGCTTCTCAAAGCACTTCATGGCTATGGAGGTGAGGGCTACAGGGCGGTAGTCGTTGAGGCAAGCGGGCGTAGATTTTTTGGGTACAGGGATGATGGTGGACTTCTTCAGACAGGTGGGGATGACGGCCTGTTCCAAGGACAGGTTGAAGATGTCAGTGAATACCGGGGCCAGTTGGTCGGCACAGACTTTTAGGACGCGGCCGGGGATGCCGTCCGGTCCTGCTGCCTTCCTGATATCCACTTTTTTAAAGATCCGTCTCACCTCATGCTCTGTTACCCTGAACACTGAGTCTCCATCAGCAGACCCCCCCCCCCCCATTGCCGTGGTTTGTAGGCTGGTGTTGTTATTCACAGCCTCAAACCTCGCATAGAAGGAGTTGAGATCATTTGCTAAGGAGATGTCACTGTTCAGTTTGAGGGGGGTTCCTTTGTAGTCTGTCATTGTTCTGAGGCCCTGCCACATGCCTCTAGAGTCAGCCTGTTCAAACTGAAGTTCAACTTTATCCCTGTAACGCCGTTTTGCCTCTATTACTGCTCTCCTGACGTTGTATCTTGCCATCTTGTGTTCTTCCATGTTGCCTGTCACCAGCCCGGTGTTGTATGCTGATGTGCGCACTTTCAGAGCCTCACGGACGGATTTGTCTACCCAGGGCTTTTGGTTTGGGTAGATATTAATTTTGGTGGTGGGGATTATTACTTCTACCTGAGTACAGACATAGTCAATCACCGTTTCGGTGTATTCGTTAATATTGGCTGTGTTATCACGGAGTACACTCCATTCTGTGCTTCCCAGCACTGCTTGGAGTGACTCTACTGACGTCACGGTCCAACGTTTAACCTCTCGCGAGACCACCGGCGTTCGCTTGAGACACTGTTTGTACTTAGGCAAAAGAAAAATTGCAACGTGATCGCTTTTACCGAATGGACTAAGAGCCTGTGACTTGTACCCATTCTTAAATTGCGAGTATACATGGTCTAATATGTTCTCGCCTCTGGTGGGACAGGTCACATGCTGATAGAAATTCGGCAGCACCTTTTTAAGACGCGCGCTGTTGAAATCCCCCAAGACCAAAATGGCCGCGTCAACGTTAGCTGCCTGGAGTTTGTTTACCTCGTCGTGAAGTTTTGAAAGTGCGACCTCAGTGTTCGCGTGTGGTGGAATGTACACTCCGATGAGGATGATGGACGTTAACTCTCTTGGGAGGAAGAAGGGTCGACATTTTATCGTGATAAACTCCAGGTCTGGGGAACAGTGGTTAGACATTTCCTTTGTGTTGCCTAAATCGCACCACTCCTTGTTTATCATGAAGGCGATGCCGCCTCCTTTCTTCTTTAGTGACTCTAATGCCGTCCGGTCTTTTCGTAGAACGAAGAAATGGTCTGCCGGTTCTATTGCATGATTCGGGACATCTGGACTCAGCCAAGTTTCTGTGAAACAGAGGACGTTACAATCCCGAATGTCCCTCTGGAATTGGATCCTTGCTCTGATGTCGTCCAATTTGTTTCCTATCGATTGCACATTGGCCAACAATATGCTGGGCAATGTGGTTCTGTGTCGTTTGGACCTCAGTCTGTTCCGGACCCCGGCTCTCTTTCCTCGTCTTCGCGGCAGCTTTTTTTCTTGTCCGTGGCCGGCATAACAAAGGATCTCGGTGGGCCATTTCTGCTGTTCAGCGATCCGATCCAGAGAGCAATCCAAACGGTAAGTTTTTCTTAATCCAATGTCAATGATTGACTGACGGTCATACACATATAATGCACCAACAGTTGGTGCAAATAAAACTCCTAATACTATAAAAATTAACAAAATAAAGCACAGTCTCGTC